>NC_056737.1:1512742339-1512754839 GCF_019279795.1 Protopterus annectens
TAGAGTTTAAGCAGGGGAGAGAAAGGAGATAAAGAAGTAGAGGGTGGGGAGCTGAGGAAAGAGTTGGAAGAAGAGGGACAAGAGGGAGAAAATTGGAACTGGGATGTAATGGGATCTAGGTAGGAAGTATACAATTACATTTCCAGTTTTGGGAGAGGTGAGAATGGAGAAGAGATTTGAATTGTTCATAGCTTGTAGTGACTCTTAGAAGGGGAGGAAGCAAGTTCCATTTTTTTGCTATAGTATAAGAAAGTAGGAGGTGGCCAGGTGGTCATTTAGGTTTATATACTGAAAGAAGATTTTGGTGGCCTGATCTTAGGGGCCTGAGAGGAGTGTAGAAGGGCAAGATATTAGAAGTGCAGGGCAAGCGATGGGTTTAAAAATTAGTTTGTGTGCAGTAGTAAGTTGTAGGTAATGGAGATGATTAGGGAGTTCTAGCCATTGGAGACTATGTAGGGAGATGCAATGGTGTGCAGAATGAGTAGAGTTAGTAGCGAATTTGGTGATTTTGTAGTAGCATCTTTCAAGTTTTGAAGAGATAGAAGCTATGAGGTTGGTTAGAAGAGGAGCACCATACAATAGACTTTACAATTGAAATTAACTCATCTACACTGTCTGAACCAGCCATTTCAGTGTCACATCTCTGATATGGCTTGTACCAAGTCTTAAAATGGAGTACTTTTGTAAATTCAAGATCAGAAAACCAGCCAGATGTAATGGCATACAAGAAAACAGCCCTGGCTACAACCCAGGCAACTGAAGTTCAGTTAGCAGCTCAGGTGCTTTTTGCAGCTAATGCATGGATGGGATGACATGGTTTAGCCAGGTCACCTCTCTGCAGGGGGATACATGGAGTGTATGACCATAGCGCACAGCCCCAAATTACATTCCTTGATGATAACTGTAGACCACATGGGAGAATTGGCTTCAAAGGGGGGCAGCGCTGAGGCATTACATCACCATTTGAAGCAAGTGACATATCCCTGGCAATGCCCATTGCAAGCCAAACAGTGAGCAAGTTGCCAGGCAAGAGCTGTAGTCAGAGGATCAAAAAATAAAACCATTTGCCAGTGCATGGAAGACATGCCTGCTCCTGGTCAACTCACACCTCACCTCCAAGGAATGAATGAGCCATAGGGCTTTCAGCAAGGGGAAATGAATGCAGTGCATGGATGACATGTCTGCTCCTGGTCCACTCACCTCCAAGGAATGAATGAGCCATACGGCTTTCAGCAAGGGGAAATGAATGCAGTGCATGGATGACATGCCTGCTCCTGGTCCACTCACCTCCAAGGAATGAATGAGCCTTAGGGCTTTCAGCAAGGGGAAATGAATGCATCAGTGTGGTGGCCAGGCGAGAATCAAGATGGTGAGTAAAGGAATGAAGCTAAAGCTGAGTGAAAAACAAAAACAGATTCTGTTACTTTTCAGCTTTACTGTTCTGTTTCTGCAACTGTAAAATAATAAAAAAATGATGAAATCTTGAAGAAAAAGTAGCTTACTGGAATTATTCATCATATTGGATGTACAACCTACTGCCAAAATGCAACACATTTTTTAAGTGCATTTCTCCTCAGAACAATATTAAGTGAGAACATGAAGGTACTTGACTGGCATATAAGTTCATTAAAACATCTCAGGTTTCCTTCTTTTGTCCTTTGCTTGCATATATAAACTATATAGCAGTTGCAAATGGTTTGTCTACAATACGTTTGCTAATGTATACAAAAGGATTGGTGTCTTGACATCAGCTCAAAGATGTTGAGCAATAATTGCAGTTGTGCTCACTGTCAGTAACAAGAATTGTATTCTTTGCCATGGTACCAAGAAGGCTGTACAGCTAAGAGGGAGTGCAACTAGGGTATTAAATTAGAAAGCAGTGGGTGTGAGGGATAGGAGGAACACTATAACTTTAAATAAAAGAAGACAAATGTGCTGGAAGGTGTGAGACACTAGAGCTTTCCACCAATTAATGCAGTCCATAAGTCATCATAGCTTCATATTAGAAGAATCAATTGATGTAGAACACTGATAATTACAGATTTAAATTAAAAAGAGGGAGTGTTGCACTGTGCTTATGATATATATCGATATGATGCTTAAGTTAGAACAACTTCAAAATAAAGGTGGTAAATGAAGCATAGTACTTATGGCAGTACTGGTTAATATGAAGGGAACTGACACAACATAGTTTTAAGAGCAGAAATTAATTTGTTTTCCTCCTTTCTGTTTCTAGACCCCTACAGTTTTATATCCAGTTTTGTATACTTAATCCTCCTTTCTGTTTCTAGACCCCTCCAGTTTTATATACTTAAGTGATCTTGCCGCCTGTCAACTTTTTCTGCAACATGAGGTGCTTTACACTCTGTTGTAGCTCACTCAAGATTGGAATAAGACAGTGCAGACATGGTTGCATTTATTTATATAACTGGCAAAGACCCAGATGGGGCAAATGGTTCTTACTTGAGAAGACACAGGGACATTATTGTGATTAAGTAACTTGGTATACATATGGGGTATCAAACCCAGGCCTTTAAAGCACTATTTATCAGCAGCAAGTTACTTTAACCATAAAGCCATAATTATTCATAACAAATCCTGCAACCTGACATCTTAAAGAGACACTATAGTGGAATAGTGAAACACTGCAAGTTCATATTAAGTTAAGTAAAACTGTATTGTTTTATTTTATAATTTATTTGTTCAAATATTATGAGTGGACTAGACCCAAGGTAATTTTTCATGATTGGTTTTAGTGTAAAATAAGCTAATACACAGTGCTGCCAGTAGCAGACAAGTAGAAGTATAACTAGTAAATAAGTATATAACATTAGTTGCAGTCTTGTAAATGTAAAGCAGTCCCAATGGTGTAATACAAGTAAAGGCAGAGTCAAGAAACAACTGACATCAATAGCAATCTTATTCTGTTAAGTGAGCAGTAAGAACAGCTGCACTTCAGCTCATTAAAACAGAATCTGGCAAGGTTAGACTTAGATTTGAATTCATAACTTGAGGACAATTTTATAATAACAGCCGGCAGTGAATTCCAAACTATTAGATCACAAGCTGAGCAGGACATGGTGTAACATTTTAAATGACTGTAGTGGCATTTGTGTTTGCATAGTTAGTGAGCTAGAGATGGAATGGTTTAATATTTAAGAGTTGAGGGCGAACTTTTACAAGTAGGGAATGGCAAGCTAGATTCCCCCTAAGTGACTGGGAGAAGTTTAGCTTTGGGGAGTGAGACAAAGCAGTGTTCATGTTTGAGAGCTTGTACAAGAGATCTACAGATATTTTTATGGGACAACATGCAGTCATCTGTAGGTGGAGAAGGGTATGTCAGTGAAGAGTGGCGAGACATATTCTAGAGTAGATAATAATACCCTCTTGGATATAATTGCCCAGGCTTCGATGTTATCATATGGGATATCTCACATCAAGTTCTGAAATAAAGAGTTGTCCCAGACTCTCTGGGACAAGCAATAGGTTTAGGATCTGCTGATAAACTGACATATGCCAGATGGATCCCTGCTTCATTTCCCATGTTTCCCTATGGGATACATTCCCCAGGCATTGCAAATGAGCAGTGAAAGACTGACTCCACAAAACTTTGGGAGGCTGACCCAAATCTAGGGTCAGCTCTGGGACTACCTGGAAGAAGCAGCTGGGGATATAGGAGGTGGGGTAGGCACAGTAACATGGAGGACAGCTGGAAGACTAAGTAGAGCTGGGGAGAGGGAGGAATTTCAACCCTACAAAAGATTCATACTACTTGATATGCAATCCCCTAATGCTGATGTATATTAATAATGCAATTTCAGACTCAGGTGCATATTAATAAGACTGTATAATATTATGTTTATATGCAATTTTATATATTTTACTATCAACCTATGTTAGCGTCCAGTATTAGCTATGCACTGGTCACATTTAAACTGTATTTACTATATTTGCAAGACGTAACTTTTTATAAACTATGTTGTACACTACACACTCTGAATATAATATAACTATTTTTGTGACTAAAAGGGTCTCAGGACCAGCATCTTTTACCAATTAGCAAATAAAATACAATAAAGCACCAAAAACAGCGTCGTAATAGGCCCATTTTGCCACACCATACAGGTATGATATAGGATTGCTATCACTATTTAAATATGAATATTTTATTCTGACATCAAGAGACCATTATATTTTTAAAGCAACCAACTTTCTACACTGAATGCAGGTTATGTATAGAAACGTGCAGTATCCCTTCTTCTTGGCTGAATAACACAGAGGCATTGTCCTGCTGTACAAAAACAGTTTATCCATAACTAAACTTGAGGCAACTACACCCCCTTTGGAAAAAGCTGAAATTCTCTTAGCAAAGCTTAAAATAAGTAACAGAAAAGCCATCAACCTAGTAACAGGATATATCCCACCAGATAATAACATCCCTATCATGGAGACATTCCTTCAATGGTTATCTCAATCCATGCCTCAAGAGACAATTGTATTATGTGACTTTAATATAGACTGGCTCACTTGCTCTGCTCACCTACCCACTAACCATATCAATCTTCATACCTTCTCTCAAGTAATCAAACAGCCCACCAGAATAGTTAAAAACAATAAAAAAGAAAGCCTATTAGACTGGATCTTGCTCAATAAAATACCCTGCAACTACTTAGCCGGAACCCTTCCAGACTCACTGAGTGACCATCAAACAACTTTCTTACTTAAATACAACTCCCATCACCCAGAAAGTCCTATACTTCAAACAGTTAGAAACAAAAACCACTTTAACCCCACTCATTTCAGACGAGAACTAAAGCTATATAATTGGTCTGATCTTTATTACCTACCCTTAGATGAAGCTATTCAAAACTTCAACTCCACCTTCTTAGATATATTAAACAGACACACCCCTGCAAGAACTACTAGAGTAAAGTCAAAACCAGTCCCATGGTTAACTAGGGAAACTAGGTAAAAAATAGCTGAAAGAAACAGAGCCTGGACAACCTGGAGGTCCAATAAAAGCCCTAGTACACAGCAAGCCTACCAACAGATTAGGAATCTAACCAAAAAACTAGTTATCCAAGACAAGAGAAACTACTTCATTACCCATCAAACCCAACACATGAATAACCCTAAGAAATTCTGGGCTGGTTTAAACAAGTTAATACACCCTGGTAAAACAATCACCCCACCCCCATCAGGTTTAACAAAAGACAACATAGCTTAATCATTCAATACATTCTTTACTGAAACCGTACAAACTCTAGCCCAACAATATCTTACTGTCACTACAACAGGTGTCCCCACCCCCACTAACTACATGCCCACTTTTAAACTGCAACTCACCCCAACCTCCTACATAAGAAAACTATTATCCCAGCTGAAACCTACAGCACTAGGAATAGATTCCCTCCCCAATGAATTTCTAAAACTGGCAGCAGCAGAAATAGCTGTACCAGTTTCTATACTAATCAATAGATCAATTACTGAAGCTACAGTACCCCTGATCTGGAAAACTGCCTATATCATACCTATTCACAAAGGAGGCACTTCCTATGACATATCTAACTAACGACCAATCGCTATACTATCTCCACTGGCTAAAATATTACAAAAATGCATCCACCATCAACTTATGTACCACCTTATAAATCAGGAACTTATATCTCCATCTCACCATGGTTTCCGTCCAGGTCATAGTACCACCACAGCTCTGTTAGCATTCACAGACACCATAAACCATAACAGAAACAATGGTAAACTTACTTCTGCCCTTTTCTTAGACCTACCAAAAGCCTTTGATATGGTTAGCCATGACAAACTCATCTGCCACCTCAAAAACCTAGGATTAGACAACAAATCAGTCTCCTGGTTCGTCACCTATCTTAAGGACAGGCAACAAGCAGTCCAGTGGAACAATAACTTGTCTCCACTTTTACCAGTCACTCTTGGGTACCTCAGGGATCAATACTGGGTCCCTTGCTATTCTCAATTTTCACAAACAATCTCTGCTCAGCAGCAAATAGCACTAGCCTTATCCAATACACAGATGATTCCACTATAATATGCAGTGCCTCTACCCTGCAAGAACTACACAATAAAACCCAGGATAACTTCCACTCAGTTGAAAACTGGCTTACTGACAATGGCCTCATTCTTAACCCCAAAAAGACCAAGATCCTGCTATTTCATCCCTCACAAAATACCACCCTTACCGACAATTTCTTTATTCACTCTAAAAATGGTACACTTATCACACCCGAATCTCACACAAAACTACTAGGCGTCACCATTGATAACAAGTTAAAATTTGATATCCACATGAATCTAGCTATTAAAATACTCACAGAAAGCTAGGTAGTCTCTACAAACACAAGTCCTACATGACCCATACTGCTAGGACCACAATTGCTTGCACTCACTTGCTCTCAACATTACTCTATGCATCCCCAATCCTAACAAATCTATCCAAAAAAGAAACCAGCAAACTGGAAACTTGCTATAATCAAATAGCCACATTTGCTAATAACTCATCTTTTAGAACCCATCACTGTCATAACCTAAAACAGTTGGACTGGCTTGAACTGCCAAATTTATTAATCTACAATCAACTTATCACTACTTATAAGCTCCTCTCCCACCCAAATAAAATACCAGCTTTAAGCAACCTAATTCAGCAGTATTCCTGTCCTAAGCTACTCCGCTCCACAGATAAGTTACTATTAACAGTTACTAGATCACATAACCATGCTGATGACTCCCTCTACTCTTCTTACATATCCAAAATTTGGAACTCCCTGCCTCCTTCCATTACCCTGGAATTTTCTCTATCCAAATTTAAGAAATCTGTCAAAAGCCATCTCAGCAACAAATGGTTATTTCCCTGCTCCACACCTGACTAACTACAGTCCTGCTCCACTCCTGCTATTACTCTTTCCTCAAACACAGTCTCCTGATATGACTTAGTCTTATCAATACAATATTCAGATGCATGATGTGACTCTAGATAGGATATTTAATATACTTTATTGTTAGTACATATATTGATCATTGTATATGTCTTTGTAAGAAATTAATAATTTGTGCTCATCTATATTGTCTGGTTGAATATGCTAGAAACAAGTAAAACATAGTGTCTGTATGTCTTGCATATGTGTTTCTTTGGAGCTTTTCTCCCCGGGCCTCCACTGAAAATGGACATGTATCGAGTTGGACTATCCTGGTTAACAAATGTAAAATAAAATAAATAAATAAATAAATAAAACGGCCTAAATGATGTTGCATTGTAAAATGTAACTATTAAAGCTCTTCTACATTAAATAAACACTAGGAATCGAGAAAGTGGGAAAGCAAGAAGAAAACAGCAAATAAAAATGACACAAATGTGCCAGAGGCAGAAACTTGCATTGTATTGGTAACAGACAACCACGCTGAAACGTTTGCCATTTGCAGTTGGCGTTTAGATACTGGTAGATGGTACACTTAGGGAAGTGTCATGTTTTTAATATTTCACTAAATGCAGTCTCCATGTTACAATCTGAGATCTCGGTTTTGAAATTATTTGGGGACAACTGTCCAGAAGAGTAGTGACTGGGTGAGTCCGGGGTATGAAACATAATGACTAGTTCTTGGTAATTAAAACATGCATTACTGGTTCCAACTGTGTTAATCTAGGTGAAAATTAATGTAGGAACACTGACAGAAGGTAAACAATTACAGACTCACCTGCAGATCCATTCTACCCGAAGTACATGTATAGGACACTGTGGCGAGAACTTGTTCAACTCCGAGAGTAGCTTTGTTTCTTAGATACAACTGCCCCAAATCAATTATCACTGATTTCAAGATGGGGAGTAGGTTAACTGTATGGTGACTCTTGCTTTTAATCCTAATTTTTGTATCATTGCTAAACATGAAAAAACTGTTACTGGAAAATGACTTTGTCAAGGATAGATCCTGTCTACTTAATCTCGCATACTTCTTCAAAAAATGTCATAAATGTCAGGGAAATACTAAGTCCAGCTCACTGCATAGCTCTACTTTGCCAAAGCCTTTAATACAATCTCCATTAAACTTTAATGCAAACTCCTGTGTTGTCCATTGGACAACAAATCTGCTGACTGACAGAACCCTGTAGTGAAAGTTGAAGGATCTTCCTTGGAATGTGAAAGTGTTACATGGTGTGCCCCACAAGGCTCAGTTTTGGACTTCCTGGTTTTTGTCATCTATTTCTCTAACATCCAATTTGATGTTCCAGGCTTGGGGTATCTAAGTGTGTTGATTGTTGCAAAGTTGGCACAGTTGTCAAGTTACTTTCCAAGGGCTTGACTCTGACATCTCCAGGTGTGGTAACAACAGTCATAATATAAATGCTAAAAAATATAATCTTGCTTTCTTTTTCAAATGAAATGCTCCCACCTATTATTGTATAAACACTACACCCCTCCGCACCATACCTCTCAACTTTACATATTTTTGCAGAATGTCCATATTTTATGCCTCATATTTTTGGTCCATTTTTCAAGCAATTTTGGTTTTCTGGCAAATCATTAAAGACTGAAGTTCACCTCATAACTTTTTTGGTTTTTATGATAAATAGGGACAGATATGATAAATTCAAAGAACATTTATTTTAACCATTTTGTCATTGTGTTTTGTTTTATAACTTTAAGTGGGGAAGCTTTGAAAATTGCCTGTTTTACTCAACTCTATTTTTAGTTAAAACTCGGCCGAGCAATCGTTAAAAATGTGCACGAAAGAATGCTGGTCTTCAGATTTCCATTTTAGCCAGCAACCAGGTTTTGATAAACCTGGGCTCACTCTGCTATAGAAACAGAGAAGCATGCCTGCTTATTTCCCACTTGTCTTTTAACCCCTGGAATTGCCTGTTATTTAAAATGTGCGGGCTTGTAATCCAATGAGTGTAAGACACAGTGCCTGCTTAGGAGCACCAAGTTTAGAGCCAGACCAATGACATTACAGGCAGCGAGCCCGAGGCAGCTCTCATGATGTCATGGGGTGGAGTTAGCTCAGTCAGCTGGAGGGTTGCTCATCGGATGAAGGATAGGAGTTTAAATGGAACATGTTTTATGCAGCTGGCTTTCTAACATTTTAGCACAATAAAACAAAAAACAAGGAGGAGCTACTTGGTGCTACTGTACCAGCAGAAAGTAGAAGTGCTGGACCGTGGTCATAGGCTTTAATGATTTTAATTGTTTGACAGCTCAGTCAAAACCAAGAGCGGGAGATTCCCAGAGGCAGACATCACTTAGATCCATGGAAGTATTTTTGCTACAGAACAGCTTTACATTGAATCATTCATTGGTGATGGGAGTTGAAGCCTTCATATGTGTACCATTTCCAACATATGGGATAGAGCCCTTTCTCCATTGGGCAGCTTTCTATCATCACACTTTACCCCTATATAATTATTTTGCCATACTTAATGTGCCTTCTGTAGGAAACTGTAGTAATGCCTGTCAGCCACAGAATAAAACATCTTTTTTACTCAAACTTATTTTGTACACAATGATAATAATAAAAAAAAAAAACCTATATCACTGCATTTTAAACCAGAACAATTTGTTAAAGACTCTGCATAATTTATACGGTTGTAGTTAGCGTGGCAAACACGACACTCTCACAAATGTACCGCTTGGCACCTTGAAAATTAGACTTCAGTAAAATAAAAAAATGAAATTTCCTCGATGTGGATCACTGGCTCACAACTGACAGCACTTTCAAAGTAGTTTGTTCAACTGTTATTTTTATTTTAAAATTAGATTGTCTTCTGTCTGGCAGACAGTTACTAAACCTTTACACAAACGCTATCACAGCTCTCTCCAACCTGCCTAAATTACAATGGAGATGCAGTTGGAGGAGGATTGTTATAAAAAAACAAAATCATCTGACTGCAACCCCCAATCGCATCTCCGTATAGGTGCATTTGGTGACAGGATTAAAGAGGCAACATTTAAAAAAAAAAAAGTTTAAAAGGTGGCCGGTGCGCGTTTGGTGACAGGATTAAAGAGGCAACTTATTTAAAAAAAAAAGTTTAAAAAGGGGCCAGCATACACCCCTACCTAAATCCGCCACTGCCTACAATTAATTAATATAGTGGTATTTAAATTTAGTATACAGGTTTTATAAATTTGATGTTAGTAAAGATTTCATTTTTTATATAGACAATGATTTATTGTTTAGAAGTGAAAGGAAATGATGTAACTTCCCTCAATTCATTTAGTGAGATGTGGTTTTTATTTGTAGGTTTTTAGTGTGTTAAAATATTGGCTTGTAACTGAGACTGGATTATGTCTGAAGATGTTCTATACAAATTAAAGTGGAACATAAGGGATAAATTTGGTTTCAGTTGTCTCCTTTCATCTTGGTGCACTTGGAAGTCTAATTACCCAGTTTTGAAGCTTGTACGAGATTTTACAGTGTTTTTGGGTGATTTTTTTAAAAATTCTTTTGTTGTGTGCACCTAAAGTATGGCTTCCTGTGCACTGGCTAACAAATTGAATGGACAGACTAATAAATCACTGGGTATAGGACTTTCTGGTCCTGATAATTCTGATGATGTGAACCTTAATTTAAGTGTTCATTTGATACCTGGTGAGCTGCAAATGTCTACATCAGCTTTGGCACAAGCTAAACAACAGGTTCAAACTGCATTACAAAGACTATCTGCATTTAGCGATAGAAACACTGGCAGTTTTAATACTGTGGAAAGTATCACACATAGCTTTTCCTCTAGTAACGGATCTTCTTCCAGTGAAGGTACAATAATTGCTGCCACTTCTAGTTTGTCAATGGAATCCCTGTTGAAATTTATTTAGAGTTTAGTTAGTAATCCTTTTTCCTAATGCTGGGCTTTCTGATGATTTATTGGCCAATGGAGACGATAATGCATCTTTTCTAAACTGTAAATCAAAGATCTTTGAATTAGAAAATAACTTTTAAATTTTAAAACTATGCAGTATGATGTTCTTTATTTGGAGAGATGCTTAAAACTTAAACAAGTGCCAAAAGGGCTCAGAGTATATTCAAGTTCCCAAATGGCATTATATCTGATGATTGCATTTATAATGAATGTGTTGAACTATACAATGAGACTAGATTTAAAACAATTAAGATACTTATTAAGCATAATAAAATTAAAGTAGCACAGCTTAAAAATGAAATTTGTTCAGTAAATGATAGTATAGTTCAACAACAGCAGTTTTCTAGTTTTCAGTCAATTTATGAAAGCATTGGGATTAAAATCGAGAAATATGTTACCACCCAAATTGCAAGAAAAAAACAAAAAATTAGATTGTGATCCTTTAGCTTATTTTTATCCTCAAGCATACCCAATAAATAATTATCAACAAAGAAAACAGGATTCCAGTGTGCCTATTTCATATGAAACTGCAACTGTTGGTCATGCTATCCCTCAGCTTGATGATATGGGACATTTAAAAAGCAAAAAAGTTAGTCATCCAGATAATGTTGCCCACAAGAATTTGTCTTCTGGGGCCCAAGCTGAGAGAAATTCAGCAGACCCTGCAGCTATTTCTACCAGTGGAGAATAGGCATGAGTCAATTCTGAACCCTCTCCATCCACATCATCATTTTTTTGGGTGTCATTCCAAAAATCACAACACCTGTGAACTCTCATATGAACAGAGGAAGATAGAAGGGGAAAGGAAGAGGCAGGGGAAGATAGATTCATAGAATTCAATTCATCAAGCTTTCTTTCCACAATATTTAATCTCTCTAATCAAGTTTTTTCTAAGTATGAACTCAGTGTTTTATCTAAGGGTTTTACATTTGTTCCTTCAAAGCAAACTAAATAGACTGATTTAATTACTGATTTTAAATTATATGTTCGCAAATTAAATTTGAAATATGTTTTTAAGGGTTTTTGACAACAATAATTTTGTTTAAAAAAGATTAGTTTTAATCCTCACTTAATATCACTTTGATAGTATTTTCTAAAGCATGTGAAAATGATTTTGACAAGTTAGTGCATAATAAACCATTATATAAAATGTATAATTTAAATGTTTTTGAACAAGCAGCACTTAATAAATTGTATAAATATCAACCTTTATGATTTATGAAAGCCGACAAAGGCTGTGGTGTAGTCATTATGGAACAAGACAAATATGAAGAGATTCTTAAAATGTTAAATGATACTGACTCCTGTGTCAAAGTTTTTAAGGACTATGTCTCTCTTCCCTTCACTCTGCAAACAAACTGCTAGTAGCCACTCTCAAGTCACACAATAAGGCAGGCGACTCCTTGTTCACCAATACTATTGGCCCATAGTGGAATAAACTCCCCACAGAATTGACTACTTTGGGCTCATCACAACTTTTCAAGAAACAACTAAGAAACTATCTCAAATCCCACTGGCTATGCCCTTGCTTGAATCCAGACTGACCTCCCATCTAACTTTCTTTATACTTCTCTTCATTACTTCTCCTTCTTCTCTCAATACTAACCCTCTGTAGCTC
>NC_056737.1:1513059839-1513169839 GCF_019279795.1 Protopterus annectens
TGGGGTGAAAAAACTGCAACAATTGCAGGATGAACACATTATAGAAATGTGTACTCAGTGCAGTGTTCACCACTACAAGTTTTTTCAGACTGAAATACTAGTTGTTGGGATGATCCGCAAAGGCAGATACGATACAACATAAATACCCTACGCAGGTAAAATGTGCTGAATAAAATGGTCACAGACATGAATGATAGGAATGAATAAAGAGGAGGCAGGCATGTATAATATGGTAATGTGCCCAAGATGGGATATGTCAAGGTATGTACACTTCCAAGACAAGTCAGTAGCATAACGGGAAGCACAGTACATACTGCTGTTTACACTTCCTGTGCGAGTATATGTATATCACTACAGATGGCAGTATATACATATGTGTGACTGTCACACAAGGTTGCATGTCAGTTGAGGTGAATGGTATGGTTGTGATGTAAACATCACTGATGTGCTGAATGAAGAGGATATTTAGCAGGGATGGTGTATACTGTAGGGAGTATATGCATGTTGTGAAAATCTTCAAAATGACTTGCTTAAAAATGACTGGACTGTCAGCATACCTTACAACCAGTTATGGAGACAGCAATAGACTCATGAAAACTGTGTTAGAAGCTGGCACAATCAGAATCAATTTAAAATTTTCAACAGCATTAATCTGTGACATTGCCAGAATATGTGAGCTTAAGTTATTATATGTGCTCTGCAGGAACAGATCCATACAACTGTAATGATTGTCAGTATTCTATGAGGGGAAGTCACCACAACTTTTCTAATAATAAACTGTCTTTAGAGGTGTTAAGTGGGGCAGTTTTAAAACTGGAGTTGAATTCAGAGGCAGTCCTGCCCATTTGAGAGGTTAGCATGACCCATAAACTGCAAGCCATATATGCAACAATGGAACCCATGCCATCAATGTTGTAAATGATCTCCATATTTACTGGGTGCAACACAGAAAGCTGTATCACACGCATGCATCTTGTACAACACCTTGAAAGGAAGTCTGCATTGTCAATTTCTAATAGGTATACATAACAAAGAATAGTTATGTATGGGCGACAAGAAGTGTGCAAGCTCACTGTGCCAAATGTAATACACTGGACTAAAGCATCCCTGGCTGCCGTAAGGATAACAACACTTACAAGCAACATGCTACTATGAGTGGATTCACTACCAACAGCTGTGTATTACATGTATCTGCCACATTTAATAGTAATGGATAAATTGTCTGACGCATCTGCAATAGATGTTTGAATTCAGAACTGGTGTGTTATAATGAATGGTACAGCAGTATGTGAGACTGATAGCAATGCATCAACTATGCCCATGTGCACAGAAACTACAGCAGTGCAAAGTGTGGTATCAATGAGCAAGGAAGCTGTCACTTTGATAATCTGTTCATATACCAAGCAATCCATGGAGCACACTCTATAAGCACATTTCAAACCTCAAGACATATGCCACATGATTACAGTCCCCTGACATTGCCAGTGAAAATGTTATACTGGTGTGAAATCCTGACATGCATGCATATCAGTTCATGCAAACTAACAAGTGGTAATATTGATGTGATGTACTGTTATGTCTGTGATGCTGTATAGTCACACTATACTGTACCTAGGATACATTTAGAGTTCATAGGTTCATAGGAGAGTACTAGGCTAATGCTCCAAGATGACGTAAAAGCATAGCTTTATTGAACACCAGTTTCACAATTTTAAATATGTATGTGAATAAGAAGTTATGTACCTACCATAACGGTCCATGTTAGTTGTCTTCATCTCGCCTTCTTTCTTGCTGTTTGGGATCGGAGCCAATCCTCGGTTCTGACTCGGCCATCTTCAATAGCTTGAGAGCTGTTTACTGGCTCGAGGCTACCCCTTATCCCATAATGCCTAGCGATAGCTACCCAGATCTCATTTGAAATAGCTAAACCAGACATAAGAGAAAAAAACAGTTATCAAAAACTGGTTGTTCCCAGCATTCTAATATCTAGAATATCTTTGGAAGACCTGGTCAGAATAATAATAATAATAATAATAATAAAAGAATACTCAGCCAGTGAAAAAAGGAACTCCTCTCAATCCACTAGGATGGGGGACGGAGGAAGGGATGCAAGAAAGAAGGCGAGATGAAGACAAATAACATGGAACGTTATGGTAGGTACATAACTTCTTAATGTTAAGTTGTCTATCTCACCTTCATTCTTCCTATTTGGGACAACGTCCCTAGCACCTAACACCCTGGGTGGCTCAGTGGAACAGACTCTTCAGAACAGTGGAACCAAAGTCAGCTCTGCTCCGGGAGACCATATCCACCTTGTAATGAGATATAAAGGTATGAGGGTTTGCCCATGTGGCAGCTGCACAGATGGAATCCATGGGCAACCTAAACTAAAAGGCTATGGAGGTGGCTAACGCCCTAGTAGAATGACCTTTCGGTTTAGTTGGTAACTCTTTGTTCCTTAACTGATAAATAAAAGTAATAGTGTGGGACAACCATCTAGATAAGGTCACCTTGGAAACTGGGAGACCTTGTTTGTTTAGGGCATAAGAAAGGAATAATTGGTCTGACTTTCTTATTTCTTTAGTTCTGTGCAGGTAAAAATTCAATTGTCTATGAACGTCCAATTGGTGAAGTTTGTACTCTGCCTTGTTGCTATGATTTGGGAAGAACACAGGGAGATCTATAGATTGGTTTAAATTATTTTCTGAGCAGACTTTAGGAAGAAATGAAGGATGAGTCCTCAAAGCAACTCTGTCCTTGTGAAACATCAGGTAGGGAGGACAAACACATAGTGCCTGGAGTTCTGAGACACACCTAGCTGAAGTGATAGCTACCAGAAAGAGTGTCTTCCAAGATAGAAACTTGATGGAGAAGGAAGCTGCTGGTTCAAAAGGGGGCAGAATTAAAGAAGTTAGGACTAAATTAAGGTCCCAAGGAGGAGGGGGATCTCTCACTGGAGGTCTAAGAAGAGATGTTCCTCTCAAAAAAGCTTTACAGAGCTTATGAGACATAATGTTAGCATTTGACAAACCAATATGAAAATTAGAAATGGCCGCTAATTGTACCCTAATCATAGTGGAAGTGGCCCCGGAGTGAAACAGTTGTGCCAGGAATTCCAGAATTTCATGGACTGGGGCTGAGAAAGGATCCACATTCCTAGACTTTCCCCAACAAGAAAAATGTTTCCATTTGCTAGCATAAGTTTTTCTCGTTGTTGACTTGTGAGAGGGGACGATAATCTCACGTACTGCTGGGGAAATGCTGGAAAGCCTGGCTAAGGTTGGAACTGGAGCAACCAAGCTGTGAGTTGGAGAGTTTGGAGGGATTGATGCAACCCGCCTGATTGATGAATAAGGGGATCTGGAATTGGGTCCAGAATCCAGGGTTGATCAAGAAGGTAATGGTGCAGGAACGGGAACCATATCTGTCAAAGCCAGTAGGGGGCAATGAGGATCATTCTGGTCCCGCCCTGCTTGTTGATGTACCACACCACTGACATGTTGTCTGTTTGGATTGCAATGGTCCCGGGAGGAAGAGAGTCTTGAAGAGCTTGCAATGCTAGGAGCACAGCTCTCATTTCTAGGACATTTATATGCAGATAGTACTCGTGAGGTTGCCAAGTGCCTTGGACTGTCCTGCCCCGATAATGCCCCCCCACCCTATCAGGGAGGCGTCTGTCATCACTGTGGCTACCAGAGGGGGTTGTATGAAAGGTCTTCCCTGAGTAACTAATGGACAGACTATCTACCAGGAAAGGTGTCATTTGCATGCCTCCGTGATAAGGATCATGTGAGACATGGGTAGCTCTTGGAAGGACCACTGTGTGAAAAGGAGCCACTGAAGAATTCTCATGTGGAAGCACACTAGTGGGATTAGAAGAATGGCTGCTGCCATGGAGCCCAGAGTTAGAAGGACATACCTGACTTGGATCCTTTTGCTCTGCATAAGAATTTGCACTTGTTGGCGAATTGTCGACACTCTTTCTAGAGGTAACCTTGCGAACATAAGCCTTGTGTTTAAGTCTGCTCCAGTGTAAGTGATAGATTGACAGGACAACAAGGCAGATTGTTTTGAAATTTATTGTAATACCTAGCTGGGTACAGGATGTGATTGTATAATCCCACGCTTGTAGGAGTTGATGCCTGGTGGTAGCAGTGAGGAGCCAGTCGTCTAGATATGGAAACACCTGGAATCCTTGACATCTCAGGTGAGCCGTGACTACTGCCTTACACTTAGTGAACACCCTGGGGGCTGTGGTGAGACCAAAGGGCAGAGCTTTGAACTAGTAATGACTGGCCCCCACCAGAAAGTGAAGAAATCTCCTGGAGCATCTGTCCATCTTGATATGGTAGTATGCGTCCTGAAGATCTATTGAGCACATCCAATTGTCCTGACCCAGAAAGGGTAGAATGGACTGTAGCGTGACCATCCAAAACTTTGTTCTTTGTACAGACTTGTTTAGTCTGCTGAGACCCAGAATTGGTCTCCAGTCCCCTGTCTTTTTTGGTACCAAAAAGAACCTTTAGTAAGTTCCGGATCCGTGCTGGTCTGCGGGGACTTCCTGGATGGCTCTTTTTTCTAGCAGTTTTGAAACTTCTATTACTGCTTGCTCCTTCAGATTGGGTGGCACATCTGGAAGGATTTTCTTTGATTGTAAGGGGGGGTTGATGGAAGGGAATTTTGTAACCTCCGGATATAATGGACCATACCCATCTGTCTTTTGTTAAATTTATCCAGGTTTTGGGTACAGAGAAAGTCTTCCCCTGAGTGCCAACAGAGGAGAGCAGTTGGGCAACCCTTCAGGGATGCTGGAAGGGCTTATCAGAGAAAGATTCTCTGTTGCCCTGGTTCTGCGGACCCCCTCTGCCATGAGGGCAGCGTCTATTATTATTGTTTCCCCCTCTGCCTCTGGAGGAAAAATCACTACATGTGTCAGGCAAGGCTACCTGAGATTTACGGAACCACATTTTTCCACTCTTCTGACCCTTGGGGTAAGGTCTAGAGGAAGTGGAAAAACGGACTCCCATGGCAGAGAGAGCCTTGCCTTGTTGCTCACACCTAGTCAACATGTCTTTCACCTGAGGCCCAAAGAGAAAGGAGCCATCAAAGGAGGTATTGGTGAAGGACACTCAAAAGAGTTCCGCAAAGTGACACATCCGCATCCACGCATGTCTCCTAAGGGCTACACCCCTGCCCGCAGCTCTATTCGCTCCATCGGCTGCATAGGAAATGAGCCTCATGGAGGAGTTAACTATAGAATTAAGCGTCGCTAGCTGGGAAGCTACTTTGGCTTGTGCTCCCTCAGCTGTAGGATCTTGAAGGGTATCTCCGAGCTCTTTAAAGAGATCCCTTTGAAGTTGAGTAAAATGACATAGATAGTTCAGTGACCTCATGGAGAAGGTCGCTGAATCAAACATTCACTTTCCGTACCTGTCCATCATCCTAGACTCCTTGTTAGGGGGATGAACAAATGAAGAGGTCTCTGCTAGCTCTTTTTTGGTGGCTACTGCTACCACCATGGCATCAACCAGCACACCCTTAGAAAGGAATTGCTTATCCTGGGGGGCTGTAATAAATTTACTAGGTCTCCTTGGAGTTGGTTCCACTGTGTCTGGAGCTGACCAAGCCTTACGAGCCACTACAGACATACGTGGGTCGAAAGGTGGAGAATCCCAGGAGGTGGAAGGTTGGGAACCGGAAGCATCCAAGAATACAGACTCATCTTTGGTAGGGGCTAGGGGATTCCAGTTCCCTCTCTGCCTAAGCATTTCCAGGATGTCTGAAAAGGAAACATCTTCAGAGGGGGATCTTGGGGACCCTTCCGATTCATCTAAGTCTGTATCAGAAGTGACAGACTCAGGAGAGTCAATGTGCTTCCTCTTGCACTTCCTCTTCTGAGGGGGCTCCTCTGAATGATCAGGGGAGGCTTCGGAAGAAGAGAAAATACCCAATGGGGTGTCCTGAACCTTTGGTTCCCCACACTTGGGGTCTGGAGGAGGAGCAGAGGTTGGCACAGGCACTATGGGGGAAGGAGCTGGTGGGGCCTGTAGTGGAGCTGACTCAGGGGATAGCACACTCCGCATGACCTCAAAAGTGTCCCTGTCTCGAGGCAGAGAAAGCTCCGGTTCTGAAGAAATAGGAATCTTTCTCCGTGCCGAGGGGGATGGCTCCGAGGCCGATGTTGGAGCCAAGCTTACCTGTGCCGATGCTCCGAGAGGGAGAACGGGGTCGGACAAGGGTCCAATGCCACTCGCCCCCTTGGAGCCGATGAGGGAGCCTTGGCATCCAGATCCCTTGATGGAAGGTACCATCGAGGTAATCAGAGCCGACGTAGGAACTGAAGGGAATATGGTTAATGGAGCCGACGGTTCCACTATTCGAACCCCAACAAACTCCGGCTTTGAACTCAAAGGAGTCGGAGGAGGAACATCAAGTGAAGTGGACAGAGCCGATACCTGTTGAGGAGGGCTGGACAGTAATTTAGTTAGTGCCTGCGACTTTAGCAACCTACTGACTACTCTCTCCAAATCATGATCCGACAGCCTAGAGGATCGAGAGGAGTGAGTGGATTGGTGGCTATGCTCACTTTGAAGTAATGGAGAATGCCGAATGCACCGACTCTAAGGAAGGGGACCTCAGCCTCTTGTGGCTCTGTGATGGCTCCGAAGCATCTGATGGAGCCGACGGGGAGGTTGTCTTGTCGGTGCCAGCCGGAACCAACTTAGAAGGTAAATCCTGCACAGGAGCCAGCTCCGAGGATGGAGCCGACGGCTTAGAGGAATTTTGGGATTTCACTGGCCGTGAACCCTTTGCCGGTGAATCCTGGGGTTTTAACAGACCCCAAAGAATCCGTTTGTTCTTACGCTCCTGCAGGACTCTTGGACTAAAGGTATGGCAAATAGAACAAGAGTCCTGCAGGTAAACAGTGCCCAAACAGTAGACGCAACTAGTGTGCCCATCTGTCAGAGATATCTTCTGACAGCATGAGTCACACTTCTTGAATCCAGAAACCTTAGCTTCCTTAGACATGACTGAACCAAAAAAAAGGAAAGACTAAGTAAGTAGATACAGACAAAAAGCAGTACTACACTAGACAAAACACACCAGTACTATCTAAAACTGTAAAGGAAATCTAAGATATAATATAATTATATATATATATATATATATATATGTATATATATATATATATATATATATATATATATATATATATATATATATATATATATATGTATAGATATATATATATATATATATATATATATATATATACATGTATAACATATATATATATATATTTGTTTTTACAACAAGGGGAAAAAAAGAAGTAGGAAAGCCTCTAAGTTAAACGGCTAACCTAGGGATGGGGGACGGGTGGAGAACTCCCTAACTTAAACGAGTTCTATCAAAAAAAAGTAGAGTCTATAGAAATTATAAATACAACACGTATAACTAACTCTAAAAAAGAAAGGATACTAGAATTTTAAATTCTAAGTTTACACAAAAAGTCAAATATATGAGCCTGAGCCAGAAAAACGACACCCTTGCAGCTGAAGCGGCAAATGAGATATGGGTAGCTATCGCTAGGCATTATGGGATAAGGGGTAGCCTTGAACCAGTAAACAGCTCTCGAGCTATTGAAGATGACCAAGTCAGAGCCAAGGATCGGCTCCAATCCCAAACAGCAAGAATGAAGGCGAGATAGACAACTTAACATCAAAGTTTATACAGTTATGATCTTCTATCCATGGCAGACATGGGAGCAAAACCAGATTAAAATTAACGTTAACCATCCATTGATGTACGTTGGATTGAATATGGTAAGGAAAGGCCTTTGCTTTACATGAATGGGAAGCTTGTACCAGAGAAGGGATACTGTCTGTGACACATTTCTATCTCTCCAACATCATTTATTTTGTCAGAGGCTAGGTTATCATCCTTTAAAGGAGTGACCCTCGTGCAGTTTGCTTTACCAATGTGTGACTTTTCCATCAGGGCTGGATTGGTGACTGCCCTGTAGGCCATACACAAATTGTCCTTTATTAGTCTGTAGGGAACAGTGTACAGTGATATGGGTTTCAGTATTTCCACATAGTATTTATCTAGTACACCGTGTATCTTCCTTGTGCAAAATCTCTGGTGCTGCTTCAGCTGTTGCACATATGTGATGAGTTACATGCAAAAGGCTGCATTGTTTTCAATTATTGTTGTGATGATTTCCAACTAAAATGGAATTATAATTTCCTTTGAGCTGGATGCCATACTCATATATATGAGTTGTGCCACATAGAAGAGATTGGTCACCTCTGTGGACACATGGTGGTTGAACAATTACTATTTCCCCTGAGTACCCAGATCACATACCACTGGGTGCAGTCATTGGGATATATTGTTTGTATTGTAATTAGGTTGGATATTTGATTTACAAAAGAAATTAATTATGCTTTTTTGGATACTTAGTGTGTCTCCATGGCTCTGGCACCATTCATTTGTGTGTTAATACTTTCTACAGTAGAGCAGTACTATTTTTGGATTCAGTGGTTGCCCACAATTTCCAGTCATCCACAAAGCTAGTTGCAAAAAGGCTGTCTAAGTTTGTCTTGACTTCTTTGAATTAATTACCAAACAGGAAATGGCCAAGTACAGAACCCCATGGTAATGCACTGGTCACTGGCCTCTTGGTAGAGGTGAATTCAAGCACTTTGACAGTATGTGTTCTGGTGGTTATCCACTGGGCTATCCATTTGGTGATGTAGTGATTTCTGGCTAGTTGAGACAGTTTCTCTGTAATGCCTGAGTGTGGAATTGTGTCCAGTGCCTGGCCAGGTCAAGTTATGCAAGATGTACATTTTGTCCCTCATCCATGGCCTTGGTGACCTTCTGAAAGAAGTCTACCAGATTTAACAGGCATAATCTAGCCTTAACAAATCAATATTGGGTTTGTTATACAGTTTGGAGATTACCAATGTTCTTGTTGATAAGATCCATAATGATTCTTCCAACTGGCTTACAGATGAGGCTGCTCAGGCTTATGGGTCTGTAATTTCCTATATTGGGTGATGGTACCCCTTTGTTCAGACAGATGAATGCTGCTATCCACCATTTTTCATGAAAATAGCCTGTCTGTTGGCTGTAGTTAAGTAGGGATGCAACTTTGTCTGCTAGGTCTTGTTTACATTTATTGAAAAGGCAAACTGTGATGTTGTCAGTACTCATTGATACTGTACTTTAAGGCTTAGAGAGCACACAGATGAGCTGCTTTCTTGAGAAAATATTCTGAGTAATGTCTGCATGTATACTTTGGGTGACAAGCACTGGGGACAGGTGGTTGAAGTTTGCTACAAATCTGTCAGCTAGTAAGTTGTCTATGCCACCCATTGAGTAGTGGTGGTGTCATCCACAACCATCGTTGTGCATAGCTGTGTATTCTCATAACATTTTGCACCTACTTAAAAAAGAGATTTGTGACATCACCTCCAAATACAACCTTGGGTATGCATCACATGACACATAGTGGAACTGTTAACACAATCATGCAACTGTACCTATTTCATGTCATTGCATCACTTGCACATCATATGCCTATATATTTATTGCATATGAGGGGTAAGCGATTCATGCAGAACAATTAATGACATAAATGCTGACAGTCACAAGATGCTGCCGGCAATACCTGAATAATATTTGTGAGTAGCAGCACAATTGGGTATGCAATGAATCCAGTACAGTTGCAAGTGAATCTGAAGTGGTTATGTGCCCATGTAATTAGTATAATGCAATATTGCCATATGTCACTTGCATTTCATGATGGTAGGTATACACATGCACATGCAGTATATGCCATACTGCAAGTGTCACTGTGACGGTTAAATAAGAAATGTGTGGAATGTTAATATAATCCACTAAAAGAACACATGCCTTATTTAGGCAAAACTATACGTAGCATCATTCCATGGCAACAGTCTTCAGGAGGCATACTACTACAGCTGTTATGGAAGGAACGTAATCAAATGGCATCAGTGGCCATCAATACAGTACCTCAAATCTCATATTGGAATACATAGTTGAAGAGCTACCTTACAGCGACACCTTAACATAGCACATGTGGATGACAGCAACACTGACACATGCAATCTTCATATGATCATAGAACATTACTAGGCTAACAGCCAACATCACATAAAATCATAGCCATTATTATAGCCTGAAAACCAATGTATATGATGTAAGATAGTAGGCATACTTGCGTATGTGTGTATGTGTTTGATTGTATTACATACTGCCTCTGCCCATATGTAACATGTGCACCACCCCATGGCAAAATTAACAACCACACATCCAGTGGTCTGCAGATGTCTTGAAGAGGGTCATGGAAGGGCTGTACTTCATTATGTATGTGTGCATCTTTGAGATGATGACAGCCTCCAGTGTTGGGCAGAAAGGATGTTATGTTAGCAGACTGAAAAAGGGGATGTTGTATTCATGGAGTCATGGTAAAAGTTCACCTGAATGGGCTTCAAATGAAAAGAGATAAAAAATACCATATACTGATAGTAATATATCACCAGCAGCCACACACACACACCAGTTGAATGAGGTCAGATTTGAACATTAGGCCTGTGTAGGTATACAGATTGGATTCCATACAATGCGACAGTAGCACCACCACAGATGTCTGACTTTATACTGATACAGTGCACTTTACAGAGGATGACAACATCACTGTATGGTGAGAAGAATATGTTAGTAGGGGTGGCTAATACGCTGCTCTAAAATGATCTCCAAAATGAGAGCTAACTGAACACACACACACAGGTTACTTGCAGTGAGATTAGAACTCCTACCCACATAGGATTATAGGAGGTTACTAGGCTGATGGCCCTGGGGCCCTTCCAAGCATAGCCAAGAGTTTATCCCCAAAAAGAAACTTCAGTCAGCACCTGTTGCCCCTGTCAGTGAGGAACACAAGTTGAACTCCTGGGACAAATTTGTGGTTGCCCATCCACTCATTAAGGTTGCAATTGAAGAGGGTCAGTGAGGTGCTCTGTTTTATGTGTATGGGGAGTCTATTCCAGAGACAGAGCAGATTCTTGGAGACAAACCTGTCTCTCCAGCAGGTTTGGTTGATGTTGCACATTAGATTCAGGTCTTTTGAGAGGGTAGTGCGTGAGGAGTTAAACTTATGGATATGGAGCATTTCTAGTAAGGCAGGGTCCAAGATTGCCTTGAAGGCAAGACACAGATCACTCCTGAGCAATCTGTATGATATTGAGTAGAGTCATAGTGACCTGAGCCTGTTTGCAAAGGACAGGTGTTGGAGGCCATGGATTCTCTTTGTAAGGTATTTTAGTGGCCTTTCCATTTGGTGCAGATGTTTGGAGAGGTACATCCCAAACGGGCTGTTATACTCAATTATTGGTCTAATGAGGGAGGAGTACAGAGAGGTAATAACCTCCTTTTTTCTGGATGCAATCCCTTTATTTATGAGATGAACTAAGTAAAAGGCTTTTCTGACCACTGCTGCTACATGATGGTCGATGGTCGAATGTGAGGTTGTTATCAACCTGAAGCCTGGGTCTCGTACCACAGGTTGTGTGCTTAGGGGGTTGTCATTGATGTGGTAATCAGTAGGGGTGGTGTTTTTGCTGAGTGGTATGATGATACATTTTTTTTGCATTTAGCTCGAGTCCATGACTTTGGCACCAGTCATTAGTTGCTGTGAGACCCTCTTGCAGTATGTTAACATAATTTGGGGAATCAATGACAGCACCCAACTTACAGTTGTCTACAAACTTGGTCAGCCACAGGTCTTTTGTCTTTGCCTGGACCTCTTAGAAATAGATGCTAAACAATAGTTGTCCCAGGACAGATCCCTGTGGAACTCCATTAGCGGCAGGTCTGCTATCTGAGGTGGAGGTGCCTATTTTGACTTTGAGGGTCCTGTTGGTGAGCCAGTTGTCCACCCACCAGGTGAGATATGGATTTACTCCATGCTGTGTTAGCTTTTTGATGATGCCTGATTGGGGGATTGTGTCAAAGGCCTTGGTCAAGTCAAGGTAAGCTGTATGTACTGACCTTCCCTCTTCCAGGGCCTTATTGACAGTCTCAAAGAAGTCAACTAGGTTCAACAGACAAGAAATGCCCTCAACAAATCTGAACTGGGTGTGGCCAAGTGCTTGGAGATTGCCTATGTCCTTGTTTATGAGATCCATACTAATATGCTCCATGGCTTTACAGATCAGACTTGTCGAGCTAATGGGGCGATAGTTTCCAGGGTCAGTAGTGGCACCACCTTTATGCAAGGGGGTGACAATGGCAGTTCACCACTCTGCTGGAATGAAGCCTGTACTTAGGCTGTGGTTGAATAGGGTGCTCAATGGTGAAGCCAGTTTTTGATGGAGATGGTGCAGAATACATCCTGGGATACTATCAGGTCCCATGGAAGCTGTGTTCTTTGCCTTGGATAGGGCCATCTATAGAAATGTGAGGTGTGGGACAAGTATTGGGGATGTCAAAAGAGCCTTTGGGGGGACAGGGGGGTGAAGTTTGCACTGAACCTATCTGCTAGCAGATTGGCTAAGTCAACAAGATCAGTGTAAGTGATACTGTTAAGTACTAATTCAGAACAAACTCGACTTTGCCATGGAGGTTCCTGATGTAACTGAAGAAGACTTTATGGTTTCCCTTTGTTTTGGAGGATAGTTTTGATTCATAATTGGCCTTGGATCTAATTTGCTTGTTGGGGCTAAGGAGGGAGTTTTTCCAATTTGGAATTTGTTCCTTTTTACCCTTGGACAACAGCTTTTTCCTTCTGTTGTAAAGCCTA
This sequence comes from Protopterus annectens, assembly GCF_019279795.1. Lineage (NCBI taxonomy): Eukaryota > Metazoa > Chordata > Ceratodontiformes > Protopteridae > Protopterus > Protopterus annectens. Next base: position 1,513,072,669 of record NC_056737.1, read on the forward strand.
TTGAAAGAGGATGTCCACCAAACAGGTTTGTGTTTCCTTGAGGAGCAGGTTTTAGTTCTATTGGGTATGGCTGAGTCCATGCAGTTGTACAGATGCTTGTATACTGCTTTGGCATACTGTTCAACATAGCTGTCTGCATCCCCTGAAGGGGGCAGTGGTGTGAAGCTACATATACTCTCCCTTAGGAGGTTGTAGTCAGCTTTTGAGAAGTTTTTAGCTTGATTAAGGCTGGGGGAAACTTCGAATGAGACAGTCCAATAATCTGATCTCACCCGGGAAGAACATACTATGGGAGTGGTGCAGCGTCACCCATGTTAGTGACAACCAAGTCCAGATTGTTATCTCACCTTGTGGGGAATGAGATGAGCTGGTATAGTGCATTAGAACTGATAAAGTCAAGGAATCATTGAGAGAGTGCATTAGTGCAAGAATAGTTCACCCAGTCTATGGTGGGATAGTTGAAGTCACCAAGCATCAGGGTGTTAGGGGGTACCTTGATGGAGTCAAGTAGATTCGGGTAAGAGGAATGGGTATCCTGAGTCATGGAGGGAGATCTATAGCTAGCTATAACTTGGATGGTTGTCTTGCCAACTGTCAGTTGTACCCGGAGTAGTCTCAGTGCATCATGCTGGCAAACCAGTCTGGATGTGTGCCTGTCCTTAATGAAGATAGAGACTCCACCACCTTTAGTCTTCCCAACCTCATTTTGGGGTCAGAATGTGTGGCATGAGGTATAGCCTGATAAGGTAGGGGTGCTCTCTGCACCACTGAACCAAGTTTCCGTGACATCATAGACATCAGCATCTTCCAGTATATGGAGAGCCTCCACTGAGTGCATTTTCAGGTTAAGGCTCCTAGTGTTAAGCAGCATGACCTTTAACTTGCTTTTTGACAAATCATTTATGTTGGAAAGTTTGTTTCTGGGACATTGCCTAAAAAGGCACAATAGGGGAGGTAAGAGCCTTGGCCAGGATCTGGAAATCCAGAGGTGACAGGTAAAGGCCATCACTGGCAAAGCATTGAAGCCTATCGACCATGTCATCCCAGGCAAACAGATACTGGATCCCCTTGGAATGACACCAGAAACTAAGCCAATTGTTGATGTCAATTATTTTTTGTTGGTATTGTGGTATCATTCTTGGTGAAGGTAGGATGCTACTTAGGACCGGGGCCATACCGGTTTGGGACACATACTCTGAGAGTTCAATCATGTCTCTCTTCATATAGTCCAAGGAGGTAGGTCTCAAGTCATTCACACCAACATAGACAATGACAAAGTCGTACTTGTACTTGTTGTGGAGATACTTAAGTGCATGCATGAAGTGGTGGATTATGGTACCAGACAGACAAATGACTGTGACCGTCTCCTTATCAAGCCTGGTGAGGGGGACATAGGTGTGTCTCACAATTGAGTCACCATTGACTAGTATGTTTGGTTTATTATGTCTTGTGGGCTGTGATGGTTTATTGTTTTGCCTTATGGGCTGTGTTTGTGAGACACTGGTGTGTTGTCTGCTGTGTGCGATATGTTTGGTGTTGCATGTGGAATGTTTGCGAGTGTGTTTTAGGTAAGTTTTTATTTGTGTGTGTGTGTTGTGCTTGGCTATGTGATGTCAGTGGTCTGGTGTTTGTGCTAACAATCTCTCTTTGTCAGGAGTGCTGAGTGTGGAGTGAGAGAGCATGGACTCCAGGTTACCAATGTACATATATTTCATGCAGGTGGAAGAATTCTGTGCTACAAGAAGAGGGTTGTCAGTAAACATAAGGCAGTTGCTACAGTGTCTCATTATGCCCATGTCAACCAAATTGGCAGGAGAAACTTATGGGAATTGTCCAGACATAGTGTTCCGAATGCTTGGGCAGACTTATGGAGAGAGGGTTTTGATACGGGGTTGTCCTCAAGAGTGTAGACTATAAGAACCTTCTTAAATGTAAAGTAACTGGCCTTTAGCACAAGTGCTAAAACCAAAGCTAAAATGCTTAGAATAACATATAAATTTAATCAGGCTACTAACAAGCAGTAATAAATGCAGCAGAATAAAAGCACTTGAACACTTAAGAGCACACAGGAAAAATAAGGTAATAAAGTATGAAGAACACAATTACAGTAAAAGCAGCAGAATAAAGTGTAAAAAGTTTGTTTTCTAGTTGAACAAGCTAGAAAACACAGTACTGAATATTATTGCCATGTCACAAGTCTGACTTTCATGTTTTCAGAGAAGACTTTATAGCAGATAACATCATCAGTGTCTGGTGAGAAGAATATGTTAGTAGGAGTGTCTCCCATGGTGTTCTAAAATGGTCTATACAATTAGAGATAACTGAAAACAAACAAGGTAACTGCAATAAAATTAGAACTCCTACCTATGTAGTTACACAAGCTAGACAACACAGCACTTAATGCTAGTGCCACAGCATAAGTGTGACTTTCATATTGTCAGGGAAGACGTTACAGCAAATGACATCATCAGTGTCTGGTGAGAAGAATATGTTAGTAGGAGTGTCTCACATGCTGCTCTAAAATGGTGTCCAGAATGAGAGCTAATTGAACACACAAAATGTCTGCAGTGAGATTAGAACCCCTAAGTACTTAGTTACACAAGCTAGAGAACACAGTACTTAACACTAGTACCACATCACAAGTGTGACTTTGATATTGTCAGTAAAGATTTTCATATCAGGTGACATCATCAGTGTCTGGTGAAAAGATGATGATGGTAGGAGTGTTTCATATGCTGCTCTGAAATGGTGTCCAGAATGAGAGCTAACTGAACACACAAGATGACTGCAGTGAGATTAAAACCTCTAAGTAGTTTCTAAGTACTTAGTTACTCAAGCTAGAGAACACAGTATTTAATGCTAGCACCATAGCACAAGTCTGATTTTCATTCTGTCAAAGAAGACTTTATAGCAGATGATATCATCAGTGTCTGCTGAGAAGCAGATGTTGGTAGGAGTGTCTCACATGATGCTTTAAAATGGTTGCCAGTCTGAGAGCTAACTGAACACACACAAGCTGAATGCAGTGAGATTAGAATCCCTAATTATCTAGTCACACAAGCTCAAGAACACAGTACTTAATGCTAGTGTCACAGCACAAGCCTGACTTTTGTATTGCAAAAGAAAACTTTATAGCAGATGACATCATCAGTGTCTGGTGAGAAGCAAATATTGGTAGTAGTGTCTAACATGATGTTCTAAAATGGTCTCCAGAATGATAGTTAACTGAACACACACACAAGTTAACTGCAGTGAGATTTGAATTCCTACATACGTTGTTACACAAGCTAGAGAAGACAGCACTTAACACTAGTGCAACAGCACAAATATGACTTTCATATTGTCAGAGAAAACTTTGTAGCAGATGACATCATCAGTGTATGTTGGGAAGCAGATGTTGGGAGGGCTGTATGAAATTGCGGTGTAGTCATGTAGCACTGTAAAAATTTAATGTCAATGAGACTTAAGTGATGGCATTAGGACATAGACTCATGCTCTTCTGACTACATACACAGACAGTTGTACATACAGGCAGACATACAAGTTAAATGTTTTGCAATTCGAACCCTGCATGCACGATTCCCATTTCACGAATACAATTTGAGCTTGGAATTTGTTAGGAATACATGTTATGTGAGAAATAGTTGACAGATACTATGCTGTTCATACTTTAGTTTATATTGGAAATGTTTTGTCATAACTTTTATGACATGAACAATTGTTCCTCTTCCCTTCCCCGTTTGCATAAAGTTAAGTGATGACCAAATATGTTTCTTTATCTAAATGGAAAAAATTCTAATATTTCTATGGCTTCACCTTCCTTTGCACAAACAGATGAAGTGGCAATGCATGGCCGTCAACACTCTGAACAGTAGTGAGTGTAAAAAATACATCTACTGCCTAGTTTTTCACTGTGGCAGCAAGTCTAACAGCGTTACACTTATAGTCAGAGCACATATAACACTAGGTTCAAATCCAGCTCATTCACTTTTTTTACAGATGGTGTCAGGATGGCATTACCTAAGCAAATGTGATCATTACTGCAAATGTGACAAACAGTAAATGACTATGGTAACGTATGTCATAACAATTGTTATAACTGAAGCCTACCTGTATACAATGGTATACAAGCCTCACTACAAATCACAATTATGTGTACAGCTTTCTAGAAATGACAAAGGGTGGTACATGTTTTGAAAATATTATTTCTGACTCAACAGATATGCTATTTGTGTATGGCCATATATCCTGAAAATGTGTGCAGTATGCTTTGTCATAGTACAGACAGTGAAGACAGTTTGCACATCACATTATATGAAGATTTCAGCCATCATCACCTAAACATGTCAAAAATAGAATCCTACAGATAATTGTAAAACATTGCACAGTACACTAAAAATGATACACCACTGAATTAAAGCAACATATAATATTAGCCATCAGCCCACTCAAGGCAGTCTGCAGACACCATCCATCAACCTAATAGATACACACTCATACAGAGGAGTTGGAGTGATGGGATGAATGCAAGGAGAGATGAACATACACCTAGTAGTGTTTTTAGTGGCACATTATTGATCATGAATTTGTTTTGTCATTATTAACATTACAAGCTATGTAGCATGAAATGAGTGACATAAGGGTAGAGAAGGCATAGGACAGGAACAACAGGCTTATGACAATCAGACCAAGGTTATCTAAATATGTAAATAGCAGTGAGTTTGTATCTCACTCCAGATACTCATTACTGGGCAGTAATCAATATATCTCCATGGAAAATCATAACTTATGCAAATTGTGATATGTGGATGATTAAATATATCATACACATATAACATCACACTAAGAAATGATGAGAGGTGTGGAATTAAACCATTGAAGCTACTGTTAAACATGCAGCATTACTTGGAGATAACTGGACTAGGGTGGCCAATGGCAAAAACTCATTAGGTTTTGCCATAGGACATGGAGTCATTGACTGCCACATGGCATTGGTGAGCGATGCCAAACTCTGTGCAAATGCCAAGGACAAAAAGTGAAGGTTTTATTAGGGGCCATTTCTGGCCATGTGTGTTGTGTGATTCTATTTTTTGACCAGATTAAAGGTATGACAATAGGGTACATGTGAAAGTGGTGAAATGGGGCAAACAGGGGGGGAGAATAAGGGGGAAGCAATAAAGGATTTTGCAGGAGGGAATTAAGAAAGAACCATAACTATCCAATTCTTTAACACTATAATGTGAACATGTATAGGAAATTGGATGAATTTGGACGGTCTCCACAACACAGATGGGTGACAACACTGCGGTCACATTGTATGGCCAATTGGACCAAATCAAGTGTGTTGAGAAGACACATATGTGAAGTAGAGAGCTATATGTGGTACATTTTCTTTTGTGGGACATGTGCCCATTTTCTTCTGTATTTAAAGAATACAGGAATGTTGGGGAGGGAACATAGGAATGTGAGGGTCAGGTAGGTAGGTTAGGTGAGGAAGCAGGTGCAGTCAAACAAGACAAACAAGACAGACAGGGATGGGGAGGAACATAAAAGTTTGGGGAGACACCATGATTAGAAATAGGCAGGGGATATAGGTGGCACATGTCCATCAAGCATGGGAACAGTGAAAATCTAGTCCTTACCCACAGAACTGTTATAACTGTCCCCTTCCTTGGCTCCCTGTGGGATTGCTTGATTTGGGGGTCTTTTCTGCATTCTAAGGAGGAACTTCTCTAGAGGGCTGAGGCAGGCAACAATGCTAGTGTCTAATACCTCATGCACCATCCCTAACAGCTCCTGGCTGGTGATGTAATCCTCGCCACCACCAATACTCCCGGAGGGTACCAATGCACCAACAACTTGGACAATGCTACCTGATGTAGATGGGCCAGGAAGTGCAGAGGCTGCAGAGGCAGTACTGCCAGGCTGAGTCCTAAATGTGCTGGGTGTTGGTGTGGCAGCTTGTGGAAGGTTGGCAGTCTGAGCCACGGCAGTTGGCCTACCTCCCTGTGCTGATATTGGCAGAAAAGTATGACATCAGATTGATGCGATCAGATATGTAAAAAAAAAAGACAGATAAGTGGTGGGTTGAGACAAAAAAAGAAAACAGATGATTAGAACCATTATATGTCACATTAATTCTTTATTACCATAAATATAATTTTATTATTACATTAGATGTACAGCTTTCCAAATCCAAAATAGGACTGTGAATTGTAACATGTAATCCTTGTGACAAGGAAGAAAGAACATATTGGGAACATATTTTTGTTCTGTTTTCCTTGTTTACTGTTATAGAGCCAGAAGGGCTATTTCACATGTTGCATTTCACTGCTCTGTCTAAGTGCATTGACTAGTTTTTAAATATATTGAAAGTGTATCTTGCTTAATTTAGTAGAGAACTGCTTTATATACTTACATTTTATTTTTGTATGTTGCCATAAGAAAAGATTTTATGTTATCAGGTGCTGAAGCAGGAATAACCCATTACCTGATGTTTTTGTTATTGACTATTGCTAAACAAAAGTCAAATCTGACTGGTCACACAGTATTTGCTGCCTTAACATAATGCTCTCTTACATTTTTCTTCTATTTTTCTTTCAGTAATCCAAACCATCCTTCAGGTCAAGCAGGTTTCTGCCCCCCATATCAAGCAGTGGAAATTTCAAATTTTCTCTTGAGCACTGGGCACTGACAGACACTTGTCCTGCAACTAAAGTAACTAAACACTAATGTAGGTGCTTAACTTTCAAGTGTCTAGACAGTAAAACACCTTACCTGCATTAACTTAAATAAATGTTAGTGAGTGTGTTAGTACATTTCTGCTGTATAGTTCCTTAATCAAACCTCTGTACTCATGAGTACATCACCAGGAATAAACAGATGTATATTGCTCTGCAGTTAGTGCCCCCCCCAAACTAAAGTCAATTTTCTTTTGAGAAATACTCAAATCTATAAAATAGCATTTCATTTCCTCTCCTGTTTCATCTGTAACTAACCCCAGCTTTAATTCTATAGCCTTTTAAGAATGTCAGAAAATTATACTCTGTGCCCATAATGTAGTCTATAACTTAGTGCAAACATACAGTTTAAATTACAGTTAAAATTTCAGATTAACATATAACCATTTAAGCTAACACTACATACTTACCAAAGCCTAAAGAAACACTTGGAGTCAGTGTTAGCCCGCTTTGCTCGCCCTCGCTGCTCTCGGACTTGCTCCGCTCCCCTCCATGCCCCCTATTTCCACCCGCCCCCACTACTTCTACTTTTATTCTAACCCCTAATCACTTGACCAGTAGTCCAACCCCTAATTCCCTAACAACTAGCCCAACCCACTCATCCTACCTCCCCCCACCCTCCAGTCCAATTACATCCCACACTGATCCCACTCCCAACAACACATTCCCAGACAACACACCTCTACCCTCACACACAACCAACCAAGAATCCTAGTTGTACTACTCACTCAAAGTAGTATCATGTTACCCACACTCACATCCCTATCACTAGCTCTACTATCACTAACCTTCCTAACTGCCTTACAAACAGACCTACCACTGCACAACTAATTCTATCATACTACCCACACTAGCCCACCCTTTCAAACCCACTCACACTTCTACATCTGCCCTACAATCATACATCTTACAACTACATATTACTCACTAATAAAAATGACACCATCTCACCACACTAAGGAGAACTCTCATAGGCCAAGCTCAAAAACAATTAATATTAAAAAACACATACTGACACTCCTACAAACTCTGCTAACCTCTGATGACATTCACCCAAGTCCAGGTCCCCTCTCAGCCAGATAAGCATCTGACCTGCTAATCCTAAATCTCAACATAAGAAGTATTACCATAAGCTAACAGACTTACATGTATTCATAGCCCACTACAACCCTGATATACTCGCCATTACAGAGACCTGGTTTAAACTCAGTATCCAAGATGAAGACTTTCTTCCCCCAGGGTATATGATAGAACAAACAGGAAAGGAGGTGGAGTAGCCATTCTCTTTAAAAACACCTTTAACCTCCAGCTCCTGCACACCACACCACCCACTTTTTCAAAATGCTGAAGTCCTATTTTCTGTCCTAGCCATAAGAAACACCAAGAAGATCAATTTAATATGCTGCTACATACCTCCAGGCAACAACTCACTCATAATAGAAGACATCCTACACTGGACAAAGGACAATCTACCTCAGGAAACAACCCTACTAGGACACCTTAACACTGACTGGGCAGCCTGTAACTCCAGCAGCTGCTCTACACATATCAATTTATATGTGTTCTCTCAACTAATTGAAGAACCAACTAGAATAAATGAGAAAACAAAGAGAGAATCCATACTGGACTGGACACTAACCAACTATCCCAAACAAAACTATACAGTAGGCTGTCTCCCAGATGACCTAAGTGATCATCTCCCCACCTTCCTACTCCACAAACACTCCAATCACCCCAAACCAGTAGTCTCCAAATTTGTACGAGATGACCATAACCTTACCCCATGATTCCTAAATACTGTCCTAAGCCACTGCAACTGGGAACCATTACGAACACTTGGGTTAGACCAGGCAGTAACAATCCAAAATAAAGGAGGTGAATACGCCACAACTATTGAAGCAAACCAGGTAGACAAACGTAAAAATAAAACCCTTTATTCGAAAAGTAAGCGCTTTCACGTCACATAGAACGCTTCATCAGACTTTAACAAAACAAAGAAAACTCATTCCATTTAAATGTATAAGATGCACCAATAACACACCTTTTCCATGTCACATGTGTTCCACATAAAATTACATTATTTACTTTAAAAGGCACATGAGAAAAAATATATTAAATATGTACAAGAAATATACATAAAAATATACATAAAAACACATATAAAAACACACTAAGCATATAGATATAACTTAATGTTTAAATGGCCTAGCTAATAAAAAAGGTTTCAATGATAACTTATCATTGAGACCATGACCTTTATCAGCAGCTAGCTTAATTATCCACCTGGCCTCCATTCTCTCTGTTTTATTTCCAATATTACCTAACCTCTCTGTCTCTAACAACTGTCCTATAACCATGAATCTAAATACATGTGTAATGTCATTCTGCAGAGTGTGTTTAGCCAGGGCATTTCCCTCATTCTCCCTGTGGATAGCATAAAGATGCTCCCTAACTCTTTCCCTCAATGTCCTATTAGTCTTACCTACATAGAAACATTGACACTTCTTACAAGAAGCCAAATAAATCACATTCCTCGATCTACAATCTGCATATTCATTGAATTCATATCTGACCCCAGTGTCAGGATGTATAAATACATTGGAATTCATTATATATCCACATTGATTGCAAGTACGACAGGCATATGCGCCCTTCCTCTGTGAAGTAACCTTATTCATAGGTACCTTATCGTAACAAAGCAACCGTTTGAGGGACTTAGTATTTTTATAACTAAAGGCCGGTCTCTCACCAACTAAATCCTTAATATCATCATCCAATTGCAGGATGTTCCAATGTCTCATAACAATATCGACAATGGATGTGTTGTTATTAGTAAAAGGAATAACTACCCTTCTTCTATCTCCTTTCTTTTCAATAGGTCGCTTATAGGTATTTCCATTCCTCTTAATATATGGTAGTCCCATCTGCTCACGTTCCATATCATCCATTAGATGAAAGTCATTACTACGATAGCCTCTATCCATAAAATCACGTTCTATAGCTACAACTGCTTCTGAAAAAACTTGATCATCACTAGTTATATGTGAATAACGCTTTATTTGGTTACTGACAATATTCTTGTGTACATGTGGCGGGTGCATGCTACTCCTATGCAGGATAGCATTTCTCCTACATGGTTTCTTAAACACTTTTGTCTCAAAAACACCATCACATTTACTTAGTGTGACATCTAGGAAGTCTATTTCATCCTGTGAAACTGTGCTAGTTAGTGTAAGAAAAGTAGTAGTTCCATTTATATAGGTAACAAAATCTTCTAAACTTTCTAGATCACCTCCCCAAAACAAAAAAAACGTCATCAACAAAACATTTATAACATTTAATATACCTAGAGAAAATCAGATGTTCCAAAACATAGGCACTCTCCCAAAAGGCTAACACAAGATTAGCATAAGAGTTGGCACACGAGGTGCCCATGGCTACACCTTTAATCTGAAGATAATACTCACTATCAAAAGTAAACACATTATAATTAATAACCATTTCTAATAACATCGTAATCCTTATAACCTGACTATTATTTAACCCTTTACTAATTAAATATAACCTTAAAAAATCTAAACCTATTGCATTGGGGATACAGGTAAAAAGAGACACCACATCCAGTGTTGCCATGTAATCTAACTCTCCTATAGTTTTATCTTCATTAAAGGGTGCTAAGGTTTCCAAAAACTGTTTTGTGTCACGTACCACAGATTCCGTAGAGTCTACTATAGGTCTCAATTTCTTCTCTAAATAAATTGACATAGTCTCTGTCAACCAGCCTCTACCCGATACTATTGGTCTAAGGGGAGGATTAACTATGGTCTTATGTATTTTAGGAAGACCTCTAATGGTTGGTATCACGGGTTTCTCAATTAAAAAATACTTATATAAATCATTATCAATAATGCCACACATCAGCATGTCATAAAGATCTGCATGCACTGTTTTAATTAATCTATCTAAATCTAATCTACTCAGTTTCCTATAGGTAGTCTCATCTGAGAGCATCTCTAGCATAGTTTTATTATAATAGCTGGTATCTAGTAGTACAGTAACTCCCCCTTTATCAGCTGGTCTTACTACTATGTCAGTATTATTCTGTAAATCCTGTAACGCTAACTTTTCATTTCTGGTAACATTATAAAAATCTGGTTTAACTTTATTCCCCTCAAAAAGTTTCAAAAAATCATTACTGCACGCTTTTTCAAAGCTATCAAGTAACGGATGTAAGGCAGGAGTATAAACTGATGTTTTTTTAAACATAGTGTCAGCATTCATCACATCATTTTTACCAAACTGTAAACCAAGTGCAACATTTCTAGTAAAACATTTAATGTCCACTACTAGGTTACTTACATCAACTCCTTGTGAGGGAATAAAAGATAGACCTCTCACTGTCCGACAATATGTATGTGGATAAATTAACAATCAAGTCCTCACTACAGGTTTCAGGGCTTTCTTCTGAAACTCGAACTGCCCTCCAGATATTTTCCTCTTCCTGGTTCCTTGTTGTGGAGTCCAATTCTGCCTTTGATCCGGACGAAAAGGGAGTGGAAAACGAAGGGATGTGGTGTCATTATCTCCAAGAAACGAACCTCCACCTGCTACTGCTGTCGTCTTCTTGCGTACTACTTGTTCCGAACAAACGACTGGATGTACATCACCAGTGGAAGAGGAGTGCACATTCGAGCGTGGTTCCATACTCAATACATCAGCAGGAAGAGAAGACGTCAATGCGGAAGTGGTAGGAGCAGAAATATCCGTACACGCAGCTGAATGTGTTGAAGCACTAGCGCGTGTTGCATCATAAGGTGCCCTGGTGGATTCCCTCGGCCAGGAGAAAACGTTCCCCCTCGAGAAATCCAGACAGTCTCTCTCTAGCTTCTTTTTCTTCGCTAATAGGAACTTGTTGTCTAGCGCTTGCATAGTAGTCATAGTGTCTGAATAAAAGTCTTCTCTTTGCATATCAGTGAGAATAGCAGTCAACCTCTTCTCTAACGCAAGGGCTTCAATCTGAAGCTCACTTTCTATAGTGGTGTATTGTTCAATGACTAGGTTCATATACGCATAGCTAGTATCAAGATTCAACTGTTGCCACTTGGATAACAGTTCGGGATATGCTGAACCAAAGGTAGGCATTTTCAATAAATGAAGACCTCTGGGAATCACTTTAAACTTAATGCATGCCTCCATATGTCTTTTCTGCCATTGAGCATTTTTAATCTTGCTCAAAACATCCTCCAATTTCCTCATTAGCTGCAATGTATCCACATACCAATCAGTACCCTTATGTGTAAGAGCTGCTTTAGCTAGTTCGGCATAGGACAATTTCAATAAAGGATTAATAGCCACTGAAAACATATTAGTTAGACCCAATGGTCTGGGCTCCAATAGTCCATTAGATGCATTGCTGGTTCCTTCTGTCATGTCCCTGATATGAACAAAATAGCAATATCTCAGAAACAAGATCAGGTACAGGGTAAGGTATCACCTCAAAAAGCAAGAAACAATCCAAAATAAAGGAGGTGAATACGCCACAACTATCGAAGCAAACCAGGTAGACAAACGTAAAAATAAAACCCTTTATTCGAAAAGTAAGCGCTTTCACGTCACATAGAACGCTTCATCAGACTTTAACAGAACAAAGAAAACTCATTCCATTTAAATGTATAAGATGCACCAATAACACACCTTTTCCATGTCACGTGTTCCACATAAAATTACATCATTTACTTTAAAAGGCACATGAGAAAAAATATATTAAATGAGAAATGACCAGGCAGTAGACTACTTCAATACTACCTTCTCTAACATCCTTAACAGTCTAGCTCCCATCAGAAAGATCAGAGTTAAAGTCAGCTACACACCCTAGCTAAATAGGGACACCAGAGCCTTACTAAAACCTAGAGATAAAGCCTGGAAAATCTGGAAAACTGACAAATCTCCTAGCTCCAGGCAATAATATAAACAGCTTACAAACAAGGCCAAGACTGAATCCAAAATAAACAAACAAAACTATTTTCTTAGCACCCAAAGGAAATATTCAAATAATCCACAAAATTCTGGCCTGCCATTAACTCCCTACTAAAGCCAGGCAAAACCACAACTCCAGCACCCAGCTCTACTAACAATACCCTAGACATAGCTTCTCAATTTATTAACCATTTTACTAAATCCATCTTAGCCCTGTCCAGTCAAATAACGAAAATCAGTCTACCTCAATCACAACCTAAACTATCCCACACCACCCCCTCTTTCAGCCTATTAACTGTGCCCACCTCAACTATCAAAACACTCCTCCTAAAACTAAAGCCAACCACGCTGGCAGCAGATAATATACCTGCTGCATACCTAAAAATGGCTAGTGACTCCCTATCATATCCTGTCTCCATCCTTATCAACCACTCCATACTAGAATCCTGCATACCCAAACTCTGGAAAGTATCTCACATCATTCCTCTCCATAAAGTAGGTAATTCTTATGAATTCTACAACTACTGACCTATTGCCATCCTTTGACTCTTATCCAAAATTCTTGAGAAATGCATCCACTTGCAAGTGATGACATTTCTTAGCACACACAATATACTATCTACCACACAACATGGTTTCTGTCCACATCACAGCACTACCACAGCCCTTCTATCCTTCACTCATTATATAAACCTTCACAGCAATGATAACAAATATGTATCAGCCATTTTCCTAGACCTCTCAAAAGCATTTGGTATGGACTCCCACTCCATTCTACTAGACTCACTAACATCATTATCCTTCACCTCCTCTACTATAGCCTGGTTCAGAAGCTACCTATCTGACAGGTAACAATCAATCCAGTGAAAAGGAACTCTGAATACACAACTTCCAACCACCATAGGAGTCCAACAGTGCTCTATACTGGGCCCGCTATTGTTCTCTATCATCACAAATAACCTCGATAGCTCTGCACAACATGCCACACTCATACAATATGCGGATGATTCAACCTGATCTGCTCAGCCTCATTTCCCAACACCCTACATATACTCACTCAAGATACCTTTAACTCAGTAGAAAAATGGATATCAGGTATCCAACTAATTCTAAATCCCAAAAAGAAAAAAATGCTACTATTTATCCCTAATAGATAAAAAATAAAAACTCTCCTTTACCATAACATCTAAGGACGGCACCACCATCTCCCTTTCTAACCACACCAAACTTCTGGGCATTGAAATAGACAATAATCTCCACTTTGATGTTCACATCTCACAAACCATAAAACTAGTACACAAAAAACTAGGCTCCCTATACAGGCATAAGTCCTTTCTCTCACAAAAAGCAAGAGTCACTCTTGCACAAAGCCACCTCTTCTCAACTCTATTATACGCAGCACCAATCTTTACCTAAATCAGACAATGTGACCTAGACAAACTAGAATCATGCTACAATAAAATAGCCAAGTTTGCTACTAACTCAGCCTATAGAACCCACCACTGTGCTGCACAAAAAGAACTAAAATGGCTTGAGCTACCACAGCTACTTATCTATCACCAGCTGGGCACAGCCTACAATATTCTCAAATATCCTGAAAAAAACCCCTCATTATCCAACCTACTTACTATCTATACTGCAAACCGGTACCTAAGATCTAGTGAAAAATCTCTCCTCTCCATCACCAAGGCTACCACTAATGCAGGGAAAGCGCTCTACTCCCACACCGTTGCCAGAAATTGGAACTCTCTTCCCCTATCCGTGTCCATTGCCCCCTCCACATCCATATTCAAAAACTCCATCAAATCACACCTTCTTAGTACCTGGTTATGCCCTTGTATCATATAACCCTACCCATACTACTATTAACTCCCCAAACTCCTCTCTGATCACATGCTGGATCTCTGATCCCTTGTAGGCCTGGTCATCTGAAAGGGTACTTTTAACTGTAGAATCTTACTTGATATATTTTCTTCTCTTACCAATGTATAACTGACATTGTCTTTTTACCCATGTTCTATATCTTCTTTTACCTGGAGTGTTTTATTAATTTCTTGTTATATTACTATGCTCAGCATATATGATAAAACCTGTTTTGTGTATTATGCTGGATGTACTGTAACTGACATTGTCTTTTACCTGTGTTCTCTATCTTCTTTTACCTGGAGTGTTTTTATTAATTTCTTGTTATATTACTATGCTCAGAATACATGATGTAACCTGTTTTGTGTATTATGCTGGATGTCGTGTATTTGTATAACTTGATGCTGGAGTTTTTCTCCCCGGGCCTCCACTGAAAATGGACCTGGTCCAGTCGGAATTTCCCAGTTAACAAATGTAAAATAAATAATAAAATAAATAAATATTTTCTGGGACTGCAGTGAGTTGGCGCACTTTAAGGATTCCCTGTGGGATGCATTGTCAGAGATGTTGGGTGGGCAGATTAGTGTGATGAGGGAGATTATTTTTTTTTATTTTTATGATACAGAATTGGAATTGCCTAGACATGGTAAGGCCTTTCTGTCTCTAATTATGGTAGCTACCAAAAAAGCAATTACTAGAAAATGGAAATCAAAATCTAAACCAACTGTATTAGAAGTAGTGAATATAATAACAGAGATAAAGCAACTGAAATTGACAACTTTAGAAAAGGTAGGAGCAAACTACACAGAAAAAATTGGAATTGTGGGAAGAATACATACAGGGGAGGAATGAGGTTTAAAAGAAAGCAGGACTTAAATAAGCTACGTAATGTTTGACTGAAAATGACTGGGTAGATTATAAGTGATGTATGTTGTGTCTTTCGGCTTATCCTGGTTAGGGGTCGCCACAGCAGAACGCCGGTCCGCTAATGTTTGGTAGTGGATTTTTACGTGCCGAGTTACCAGCCCTGACGCACAATCTTCAACTAAGGCATGCCCATTCACGCATGTCTCCACACAGAAGACGCTCTAGCTGAGAATCGAATGGGACAACGTCTTACTGTGAGGCGACAGCGCTACCGCAGCACCACTACCGCGGGTTATTATAAGTGATGTATAATGTTTGCAAATGGGAGTGTATCAGTATGGTTTATGATGTAAAATGCTTGCAACTTGGACTGTGTTGGTGTGGTTTGTTTTCATTTATATAAATGTATGATTGCTTATATTGTAAGTGATGTTTTAATAAAGATGTTTCTTGTTTAATAAAGGGGGTAGGAACTGAATAATTTATATAATGTTGCTTAGGTTATATGATATATAGCAATATATGTCAAGCATAATGTTTGTTAATTTTAACTTGTTAACAGAGTTTGATTACTTTTATATAAATGTAAAGGTATGCAAAAAATATCCAAACTCTGCCACAAGGGATAAAATGGTACCTGAAAAAGCAAATATAAAAACGTGAGGAATAAATTATTGGGAACTGAAGCAAAGCTGAAAACACAGGGTTTATTAATAAAATATGGTAAGAGCTTTCACGTCTTAGTATAATGGCACTTCATCAGACCAACAATTTAATTAAACTACAAGTATAAATAATCTGTTTAAACAGTCACATGATTTAAAGCATCCGGTTAAAATTGCACAATTACCTCCATTCAGGACATTTCATTCACATAAAAACTATAAAAAAAATCACGACGTAAAGAACCAATCGGTTTATTTCAAAATTCATTCATAAAAATATGCTTAATAAACTATTATTTACACAAAGACCTGGATTTTAAAACTGGTTTAATAGATATCCTACCATTTTGGCCTTTATCTCTATCTGACTTGCAATCTTATAATCCAAATAACTCCTGTTTTTCTGTTCTATTACTAAAATCATCCATCTGTAAATCTGGACATAGTCTTTCTATCACTTTCAACCTAAACATCTGACAATTCATGTTTTCCAATGAGTGCTCAGCAAGTGGACTCTTGTCCCGTTTATTAATACTGTAGAGGTACTCACGTATCCACTCTCTGAGCGATCTATTTGTCTTACCAATATAAAATACCCTACAGCAATCACAGACTGCTAAATATATCAGATCACTTGCATTGCAATCAGCCTCTACATTAAAGACAAATCTCTCCCCCTTGTCTGGATGTATAAATAAATCACTAGTGTCTAACAAACTGCAGTATCTGCAGCCAGAACAAGGGTGGGTTCCAGTCTTTGCTAACTGAACCTGATCAAATCCTACATTCCTCTTATAACACAGCAAGTGCTTGAGAGAGTTTTTTATTTTTACAACAAAAGTGAAGAGCATCCCCCACCAATTGCTTAATCTTGTCATCGCTATGTAAAATAGGCCAGTTCTTCCTAATAAAAGAGCATATTGTATTGACATAACTAGTGAAAAACATGGGGACTGAAACCTGTCTATTGGGAAGCTTAAGCTTAACAAAAATAAGGCCAAGATTGACTGGTCCTTAATTCTCCATTTGCTGTACACGTCTCTAACTTCTTTTTTCTTATAACCTCTATCCAGAAACCCTTTGCTAAGTGTAGATAAATCATGAGAAAACAAGCTGTCATCATTGTTTAACCTAGAGATATGCATCCCTTGTCCCATCAATAGGTTTTTATAAATGAAACTGGGATGCATACTGTTTCTAAATAATATACAATTCCTACAACAAGGCTTTCTGTATAGACTAGCCCTGAAGGAAAATTCTGCATTCCTAAATATACTCAATTCCAAAACATCAATAGAAGTACTAGAACATTGATAAGTAAAAATAAAAAAAAATGGTGGTGCTATGTAAATAATTAACAAATTCAACTAAGAGGTCTGCCGAACCTACCCAAAGCATAAAAATATTGCCCACAAACCTCCTATAAAATCTAATGAAAGATGAAAATCGTTGCTGAAGCACAAAATTACATTCCCACTATGCTAACATCATATTGGTGTAACTATTTGGACACGAGGTGTTCATAACTATGCCAGATGTCTGTAAATAACAAACTTCATCAAAAATAAAAACATTATTTTCAAGGATAATCTCTAGAAATAAACAAATCAAATCAATACGTTCCACATAAATCTGACCATTAGATGTTAAATAATCTCTAACTGATTGTATCCCTTCCTCATTCGGGAATACAGTGAATAATGATGTAATATCCAAAGTCACCAGTAAAGTAGCATGAGGACTAATACTATTATTAATGCATTGAAATAAGTCAGATAGAAATTGTTTAGTTTCTCGTAGGATGACTTCTGATTCATCCAGCACAGGTCTCAGCTGCTTCTCCACATAAATGGAGAAGGGCTCAATGAGCCATCCTTTTGCTGAGACTATAGGTCAGAACAATGGTCTCAAAGAGTACTTGTGGATCTTAGGCAGGCCTTGGAAGACAGGTATTATAGGAAACTCTACAGTTAAAAACTCTGAATGCTCAAAAGTAATAATACCACTCAGTAAAGAGTCTTGAACTGCCTTATGCACAGAGCTGATAATTCTCTCAGTGTCTGCTATATGAATATGAGTAAATGTAGCAGAATCAGAAAACATACTCTTAATGGCTGAAACATAAAAACTATAATCCATAACGATGATAGCACTGCCTTTATCAGCTGGGCTTATAATAGTCTCTTTATCATTCATTAATGCTGTTAGAGCCTTATATTCAGCATGTGTAAGATTGAAGAAAGTTCTCCCTTTCTTATTATTGTGTAGTGCTGTAAGCAAATCGTTTTCACATATTTTAACAAAATCTTCTACTAAAGGATTCATTGCTGGTGTGAAAGCACTAGGTCATCTAAAGGTGTTAGTAACACTATCACTGGAAAAAAATAGTCTTCAACATTACATTTCTTACAAATAGTCTTAAATCAATGACAGTGTCAATAAAATCTGATCTCTGTGCAGGAATAAAAGATAAACCACATTGTAACAAAGACATCTCAGAAGCGGTCAGTGATCTATTAGAGATATTCCATACTAGGGACTCATCGTCTGCTGCCACATCCATTTGATGGTCTGGAATTGACCCCCTTTGATCTGCTGTTTCCTCTGTTTTCTACCCCTGCTCAAGGAGCAATCCTTCATTTCTGGTTCCTTCTGCCTGATAGGTAGGGATGGAAACACCTATTCAATGTTAACTAAAGTGTTTTTTCTGTGCACATCAGCTAGTTTAATTTGTTGCACTCTTGCCATGTTAATATTCATCGACATACTGTCAGACACAGGTGAGGAGACAGGTCTAACGTCAGATGGTTCCACTTCATCATTTACCGTGTTCACTGTACTCATTTTCAAAGATCCAGCAATCACTGACTTAGGCCAAGAAAACACATTGCCATTCTCAAAATCCATACAGTGTATCTTAAGTTTCTTTCTCTTCTGTAGCTGTAGCTGTAGCTGCTGTTCATATGATGAGACATTGTCTAGAATCCTTCATACAAGAAGCCAGCACAACAGTCAGCGACCAAAAATAATAAATTTATTGAGGTGTAAAAACACAAACCGGCTTCGGTTAACAAACCTTCATCAATGTGTAATGACATTCAAATGAATCTAATCACATAATATATAGAAAAATACATACAATTATCCAATCACAGATGCTCATTTAATCCAGGTGAAAAAAGAGCACCTAATATGATTATCCACTTTTTTCTTTCCTATTGAGGATATCATGAAAAGCAACTTTGTCCACACCCTGAAACTTAATACCATCAATAACTGTAAATCTAAAAGAAGCTGAGTTATGTTGTAATGTGTGTTTGTAAAGGGCATTATTTTGTCTGGCACACCTTATATCATTCAAGTGCTCTGATATGGGTAACTTAAATGGACGTGAGGTTTGTCCCACGTAAAATGCTTGACACTTACAGGTCACCAAATAAATGACCCATTGAGAAGTACAATTCCCTTAAATACATATATCAAACACTCGAGACGTGTACTTGGAACTAAATTCCATAGTGGTATTAACATGCTTGCAAAAACTACAATGATTGCAAGGATGACAACCTCTAACTAATCCACCACCCAAAGTCCTCTTGAATATTAGTCTTACTATAAGTCACCCATTTGTGATGGTTCAACTGCATTGTCTAGAATCTCATCAATAGCTAGAAAGTAGCTTCCCAGTGGAGGACATGTTTCAGTCCCCATTGTTTTAACTTGTGATGTCAATACAATATGCTCTGCCTTTAGGAAGAATTTGGTCTATTTTACATGGTGACGACAAGATTAAACAATTGTTTGGGGATACTCCTCACTTTTGTTTTAAAAATAAAAAATCCTTAATCCTGTGACTGAATAGATTATTTATACTTTGTTTAATTAAATTGTTGGCCAGATGAAGCACCATTATACTAAGGTGTGAAAGCAATTACTGTATTTTATTAATAAACCCTGGTTTTTCAGCTTTGCTTTGGTTCCTGATCATTTATTCTTTATGTTTTTATAAATGTAAATGTGCCTATGTCATAAGTGATAATTCAATAAAGGTGTTGAAAAAAAAGCAATCCTTACAATATTTAGATTTTGCAAATATGCTTTTAAATATGCTTCTAAAGACATGCGCCTGGAGTGTTTCTCTCTGGGCCTCTGCAGAAAATGGGCTCTGTCCCAGTCAAACTTTTCTGGTAAACAAATGCTAAATAAAATATAGTATAGCTTAAGTTAACAACATGGCATTAAAGCCAATGTTTCTGAAATTAAAATTAAAATATGATATATTTGAAATTAGAAAGTATCTGTTACTTGTGGGAATTGAACCCACCAAGTCTGAAGACACCATTATACTTGCTTAATACAATGACCAAGAGCTACAGACGAAAGCATGCATGCTTGGTTTTGCAGTTATGATCTGCATGCTTAAGTTGCTAGTAATGTATGGAAGAGCAATATTTTCAGTACAATCACGTTCATTTGTGTTGCACACATACCATTTCCCTTTCTGAGTCCTTCTAATCTTTCAGCATGAGTCTCCCTGTTTGCTGAAGTTTCTTGAGCAGCTGGAAAATAAAGAAGGACAGAAAAAGAGACATGAAAGCATTATGCATACCGGTCTTGGCTAGCTCCAACTTTCCATATCATTTAAAAGTGCTTTATCTGTATACTTACACAACTGTGTAGTGTCAGCAGTCCAAAACTCATCCAGCCACTGGTTGATTTATTCTTGCTTGCGCCTTTTCAAACAACTCTTGGGACTAATCAAGCTCTCTAAAGCTAAATATGAGATAAAAATAGCCTCCCAAGATAAGGACAGCTATACGGCTTTCTTCAGTTATGTTCCACAACCTTAAAGGCAACACCCACCCAATAATGTGCCAAACTAATGGTGAATAGAACCACCTATACAAAGCCAGATGATATAGCAAATCTACTGGCAGATAAATTTAGCTTCAGTTTTATCCCCTTTCACACACAATCACCCCTCAGGAAATATCTCCCAACATTTCTCCACTAAGAATAACC
Source organism: Protopterus annectens (assembly GCF_019279795.1). Lineage (NCBI taxonomy): Eukaryota > Metazoa > Chordata > Ceratodontiformes > Protopteridae > Protopterus > Protopterus annectens. The sequence goes on from NC_056737.1 coordinate 1,513,093,802, forward strand.
AGTGAGCTGGTCCTCACTTTGCTGTCTAAGATCAAGAATACTGCTTCAATGGACCTTGATAATATCCCAGGATGACTCTCTCTCTTTTTTAACTTCTCCAAGTCTTTTGAGTTTCTAATACCATGATGGGAATAGACCCCATTTCTAAGTTAAAGTATGATTAAAGTTCATGAAATTAGTAGTGTTTCAATCTTATGGTTGATGTTAGCCAGAAGTTCTCTTCGCAGCACCTGCAATGTGCCCAGTAATGACTTTTTCCACAATTCATACAGAGTTACATCTACTGGTAACATATCTAAGTATAATTGTAAATTCTTTTTTATAAGACTTATTGCTCCTACTGTTATTCTAGCTGTCTGTGCATCCTTCCTTCACATTGCCCTCATTTCTGCCTGCAAATGCATGTTATTTTATGACTTTGTGTCTCTCTGTACATAAGACACTGTAGTCAAAGGGATCTAAACCTTGTCATCACAATAAACAAAACATGCTGGAGGGATAGGTTCCTGACCCAGAGACTCCCCAGACTCTGGAATAGATTGCCCATACATGTCAAGCAGAGTGCCTCTTTGGACCTCTTCAAGAGTAACCTTGACGATTGGATGGGAGAAAGGAAATTCACCCCAGGGATCACGTCAGTCACCCTGCTAGACAGGGATCCAGGAAAGTAAATAATGTGGGAAGAAATAGCCAGGGAATTGTTATGGCTAGGCTTGTATAGGCCCTAGGGCTGATAGCCTAGTACCAACCTATGAACCTATGAACCTAATGGGTATAGCAATTTCAATGATCAATGCTACTTTTGTCTTCTTTTCATCGACTACTATATCCGGTTTTCTCGCATTTGTTTTTTGAACTGTTGGTAATGGGTGAACCCATGTGATATAAACATCATCATTTTCTATAATGCTTTGTGGCTCATGTTTCAAGTGCTTTTCATTTACTTCAATATTATAATGTTTGCACAATCCCCAATGCAACAGTATTGCCAAATTATTATGCCTCTGAGTATACAGTCCTTCCGCCATTAGTATATCATAACCAGCAGCAAGATGTGTGACTGTTTCCAGTTCTGTTTTACAATTCCTACATTTGTCTGTTTCTCCCACTTGCTCAATGGACTTTGTAAACCAACATGTATGTAGTCCACTGTCTTTGACTGCCAATATTAACCTTTTATCTATGGGTCTAAACTCACCTCTTCTTAACTCTTCCTGTGTTTGATCCTGATCAACATGAGGTTTTTCCAACAGTCTTCTATACTTGCAACTATATTTATGCATTTTCACATTTATTGCTTTCTCATCTGATCCTTCACAGTATATTCTTTTTTTTTTTTTTTTTTTTTTTTTTTTAACACATTCAGTTGCTGCTTGATATTTATCTACTTCTGCTTTGATTTCCATTCCCTCTTGACGCCGATATGCTTCTGCTAAACTAAGCAGAGAACTCATCTTAGACTTATTCTCCTCATGTTTTAAATCATTTCACTATATTTAGGTCTTGTGAGGTCAGCAGGTATGTATGCAGTCCTGTGATTGCAGATCTATACATGTAATCAATTTTGAGGAGGCCCATACCTCCTTCAGAAAGGAGAATATATAGTCTTGGTATACACTAATTTTTATAAATCATTTGATGATCATGAACCATCCTTCTTATTTTCCTGTCCATCTGACCCAACACCTTTTGGGGCCAATCAATCACTTCAAAATGTAAGTTAATACAGGAAGAGCAACTTGGCTTATAGCTTAGCAAGACAAAAGAGCTGTGGTGACAAAAGGACACCTTGGAATATCTCCTTTGAATTTTTATCCCTGGAATAATAATTTGACCTTTATCGTTTCTTAACTGCAAAGTGGTTTGCCACTGTTTCATGGTTGCTATAATGTAATCAATCAGTGTATGGTGTGTCTCATACATTTTTAAGTAATCTTTTATCCATGAATGTGGGATACTATCAATGTTTTTTGTAGTCTATCTATGACATGCTTAGATTCTTCATCTTTTTACAGTTCTCCATTATGACTTTAACAACAAATGATCCTTTGTTCCATATGACTTTCTTTTGTTATCCTTTTATTCTATTTCCATGATTGAGTTTTCTTCTAAATGACTGTAAACTCTGTTGGCATCAATTCCAGTGTAAATTTAATATGTCATCGGAAGGCAAGTTATTGGTTTATAGTTTTTAGATAGCTTCTAGGTTCGCTCTCAAACAGAAGTATTTTTTTCCAGTTGTTAATCAGGTTGATGTCTGTTCAGGGAGTTATTACTCATGGCTAAATCTTCATGTAAAGATGTTAATACTTTTAACCAGAAGTTAGGTACTGCATCTGGGCCTGGGATTTTCCATTTAGGAGCTTTTCTTAACTTAGTTTCAGTCCCTCTGGGTGTTACTGCATTCCATTTTATATCCTGTACATTTGAACTTCTTATTCTTTCTTTTGCTTCTTCTATCCATTCAGTATCTTTGTTATGTTCCACAGGATCTTCATAGATCTTTCTCCAAAATGTAGCTATTTCTTCTTTTTTTGATGGTGTTTCAATTCCTTTTACCTTGTTTCCCAATTCTCTATAAAACATTTTTGGGTCAGCAATAAATTGCTTAATATGTACTTTTCCTTTATATTTGTCTACATTTCTTCTAAGTTTTTCTACCCGTGCTGATATTTTTAGTTTATTATTTGCAACAGTGCATGATAGATCTTGATCTGTTCTAATACTTTTTCTTTCCCATGTCCATATTCCTTCTTCAGATGTCTCCTGCTTCTCCTGATTCTCCTTCCTTGGGGACTCATTCCTTCATGCTCTTATATAACCTATGTAAGACTTTCTCCACCAAATGCTTCACTTTGCAGGTATTCCATAATTTCAGCTTCTAGTTTTTTAACGTCTACTTTACTAATCTTCTGTTTTGCGTTCCCTCTTTGTGATTGTATTTTTTGTATTATGAAATTTTCTATATCTGGATGCCTTTGCATGCATTTCTCTTTGACTATCATTGGGCCTTTTTGTATTGATTAATTTAGCATTCTCCTTTGTGTATATATTGCACCATATCAGATCTCTCTTTCTTTCCCATGTCTGACTTTCTTTTATACAAATCTGTTGTATTAATGAACACAAATTTTTATTTGAAGCTTCTGACAGCTTTAATTAGTGCAAGTATTTTTCTTTCCTCTAATTTCTCTCTTTATTAAATTCTGGACTTCTTGCATAATAGTAACAATACATAATTTATTTATTATCCTCAATAGTCCACTCTATTGCCTTTATGGCTCTTTTTTGGTCTATCACTTTTTGTGACTTTTGTGGACTACTATTACTTCCTTCTACAACAGGGGGGCCATCCTCCCCCTGGGCCTGGCCTAGCATCATGTCTCCTGAATAGCATGAAACATGATTGGTCACGCTTCCTAGAACCTCCTGTCAGGCTTAGTGCCAAACAAAAGGACGACTGCAAAGGCTATCCTTCTACACAAAGGAGAGCCCTCCATATAGAAAACCAAAAATCCATAAATCTGATTAGACTTATATACAAGGCCATGGAAAGAATTATCATGGATCTAATAAACAGTGACAAAGGAAACCTAGAGACACTGTATTCTCCCTAGTTTGGCTTTATCAAAGCTGAGTCAAGCCTACTTAAGCTGGTAGACTTCTTTGAGAAACTCTCTAAAGCTATGGACGAGGGCAAGACAGCACACACTGCCTACTTTGACCTGGCCAAGGGTTCAACACAATAACTCACGCGTGCATTGTAGATAAACTTAAAAAATTAGGCATGTTACCTAATTTGTAGCCAACTTGTTCACTGATAGGATGCAAGAAGTTAGGATAGGGGAATCCACTTCTACAGAGGGCAGTCACTACTGGATTCTCATAGGGATTGGTGCTGGGGCCTCTTCTTTTGGCAGCTACTTCTCTGAAGTCAAAGCAAAAATCAAGGGCTTTTAGTTGACAACATTTTCAGATGACTGCAAACAAGGTGTGGTCATTGAATTCCTTAAAGACACAGATACCCTAAAGGAGGATCTGATGCAGACAAACAACTGCTGCCAGAGCCATTAACTAAAACTCAATGTAAAATAAATGTATAATAAAATCCTTTGGAAAGATGTCCACACCTGGAAATTACTGCATTGATAATACACCCCTAAAAGTAGAATCAGTGGTCAGGGATTTGAGAACACAGGTTGATAGTAACCTGTCCTTTGAAAACCATGTCTCTGCTGTGGTGAGAAAATCATTCAATTATTCAGTGTTGCATAACTTATAAGTAAGGGCATGTCATCCAAGTCTGAGGAGATCATGGTTCCACTGTTCTTGGCTCTCATTAGACCAGTCATCAAGTACAATGCACCTTTTGGCACATACCTGACCAGGTACTTGCAACAGCTTGAGACACCACAGAGGTTACTCACAAAAATAATGCAGGGATAAAACAACAAATCCTTTGTGGATAGTCTCAAAGCTCTATCTATATGCACTCAGTTTCCTACAGACCGCTACATGGTGATCTATGCCTATCCTACAAGACATCCTGTGATCCTTCACTGATGGATTTGTTACACATCTGCAAAGCAAATAACATCAAAAATATCCGTTCTAAGGACCTAAACCTCATCTGCAACATAAACATGACATGCTGGAGGGACAGGTATGTTTCTCAAAGATTACCCTTTCTCTGGGACAGACTTCTCATCTATGTAACAAATCTCATCCCTAACCTTATTCAGAAGTAACTTGGACCAATGGATGGGAAATCACAAACTTCCCTAATGGACAAGAGTAGCCTGTGAATGCTTGATGTGTACAAGCCTATATCGTAACTGTAAAATTCCTTCGGATATTGACAATGTCAGCAATATTTTGTTAAATTTGGGGTAAGCTTGGTTAGACTTAAAATGGCTATTTGGCTAATAGCATAGTAGCCACTTATGAATCTGTGACATACTTTAAACAGGGCTTTACTTCAAGTTAGAAAGTTTGCTCATCAATGGGCTCTCTCAGATGTGGTTCTTTGTTTCTTAGGTAAGTTTTAATCTTTTTAAACATTTTTATAATTTGTTGCAATGTAGCATAGTGAGAGTTACTTTATTATTTATAACATTTATAGCATATTTTATGTCTGGATTAAGTCTTTTAATTTAATTTAATTTAGTATATTTTTCTTAATGTTAATTTTTCAAATAGTTTGCTAGTAATATTATTCTCACAGCTGTAGTGTTAGTTATCTTCCTGTTTGTTAGTCTCTATATTCTTTAATTTAAATAACATTAGATTTAAGTTATTTATGCTTAATTCTGATGTATGGTGGCATTAGTGATGTCTGTATGCAACTTAATGGATGACAGCAGAAGTTTGAGACTTGATAAAGTGAGTACTGAAACTCCAAACATTAAGTACAATGCCCTTCAAAGCTTCCACTATGAGTGAACAAAAGCAAATACACTGAGGATCAGATCCACAAACTGCATGTTTGAAAAGATCATGCCAAAAAACACTTTTTAAATGTTTTTTTTTGAGGGGGCAAGCAACTTTGAATCCCCTGATGTGGGGTGCAAGCTCACTACACCCTTGAACTTAAATATACCAACTCCACAGTCACACGTACTAAAAAAAGGGAAAATTCCCCCCAAAAAGGAATTACTTCCTCCACAACTCACAAACAGTAATTACCTATGGAGGAACTGCCATTATTGGTGATTTGAATCTTGAAAGTTCATGCTTCATTCCCAACAAGGATGACCACTCTTCAAGTGACAGCAAAGTGCGAAAACTGCTGTTATATATTAAACAGATTTTTTTTCAGATAAATGAAGGTTTAACTACTATGAACAGAAAGATAATTCAGGTTAAAAAAAGAACTAGAGGTCTCTGTGACATCCCCACACTGGACCAGTAATCAAGAAGCCCGAATTCTCACCACTGACACTGGAGAGGGATGTGCACTTGGAGTACAAATGGCTACTCTTAGTATTTCCAGATGCAGGCCTCTCTGCATCAAGCACAATGTCCCTTAAGAGCACCCAGGGAACATGTTCAGTCTGAAGGCTGGTTCCTCTCTATATCTGTCCAGACTCCCAATAAGACTTCCCACTGGCACAGCTTACAGATGAGTCCTTAGCTGGGGTGCCAAGCTAAGTCCTTCCACACCCTCTCTGTGAAACCAGTGCTTTGTGCCCTTACTCCAAGCAGCTGACACACATACACTCTTTAAGATTTGATTTACACACACACACACACACACACACACACACACACACACACACACACACACACACACACACACACAAACACACACACATACACACCTGAGAAAGGCTGACACAGATTCACATGCTGTCTTCTCTTCTGCCCAGACTATAAGGTAGTTATCACTACCACTAGAACCCCCACCAGCAATTTTAAGGCTCTTACAAAGGTACCCAATTATACTGTGTACAAGTTAATATTAATACAAATGGTAATGTTGACCAAACAGCAAGGTTTCAGGAGTGGCCAGAGCTGTCACCAAATTAATATATGCAAATACTCTCAAAGCTTAAATATTTTCTAAAAAAGACAAGCCACAATGAAAAGTTTAAATATATTTACTAATAAATAATAAAGAAACATGAAAATACTAAGTATCTATTTACAGTAAACACCAGAGTTTCAATCTCAGGGAATATTAAAAATAACACTGATGGAAAGTTCCACACAGTTATAGAAAAACAATATTTAGCTAATCTCACTATCTATTCCTAATTGACTAAAATAATTATTGTTCCTACTTACTGAATAGAGCAAGGCAAGATGGGTGAGTGGTCCTTGCTGTCAGATCCAATACAGTATACAGAATGCTCCTGAGGCTTCAGTCTCCTCTAATATTAAAACATTATTTCTGTACAGAATGACATCACATACATATGGTCACCTGTTTCCTGCACTATCCCCATCACTAGAAGCTACCAGGGTTTAGCATCTATGTGCTACAATACTGACAAATAGAGCTTTACTCAGATGTGGTGCACCTGCTAGAAGTCATAAAACCGTAAAACTATTTCATTCTTCCTACAGAAGTTACTAACTATTCTCTATCACAGAAACTGTGTCTCTGGCTCCATTCAAAACTGTGGGATAATATCTTTATGGCTTAACCCATAAAGCAACAGAATTTCAAGAATATTTTGCAAAGTCAGGTGGATTAAGATTAACCTCTTCAATTCCAGTATATGCTGTTACAATGTATACATTTAAACAGTTACAATGATGCATGTACATTTCTTTTTTTCCAGCAAGGCACACTGTTGATACATTTTAACACAAGCAAACCTCACAAATACATTTTCAGCACAATCATCTATACAAATCAGTTTGATATACAGTGTGACCTGATGGAAGAAAAAGAAATGCACATGCATCATTGTAACTGTTCAAATGTATCGCATGGTGTTGTAGTGCAGCAGTAGTGTGGTCGCCTCACAGCAAGAGCTTCTCCGGTTTGATTCTAGGCTGGAGTGCACTCCTGTGTGGAGTCTGCATGTCCTTCCTGCATTCATGTGGGTTTTCTCCGGGTACTCTGGTTTCCTCCCATGTTACAAGACATGCATCTGGAACATTACTCCCTGGGGCTCCACTGAAAATTGGCTTTGTTCCAAGTCAGACTTTCCTGTTAAACAACTGTTAAAAAATATGCAAATGACATATAATTATTTACAATATTCCATCTAGTTGTGCTGGCATACGTTACAAATCCACTGCTTTATTTCTCCTGGCATGGCTGGCAGTACCTCCTACTGTCACAGTCTCCTTTTCAGTACTGTTCTAAATAATGAGATATTTTTGCAAAAACATGAGAGCTCTGAACAAATGTTATATGCTTATAAGATGACTACAGTATAAACTTGTTTTTTTTGGAAATCAACTTGATGTTTCTTGGACATTGTTTTCCTCCTGCTTTCTCGGCCTTTTGAGATTTTTTGTTTTGGTTGCTGTTTCAAAGATTGGACTCCCTTGGTTATTGTGGTTATGGCTACAATATACATACAAGGGCACTGGTGCAGATGTTTCAGGTAATGGCAATGTGGGAAGCAGTTTTAATTTTGAAAAGAGGATACAGCAGGTATACATCAACGTTTACTTCTTAAGGAATGTTAGATAAACACATTTAATAAATCTTGTGAAACAAAGGATGGTTAGGGTCACTCGAAAGAGCAGGTAAGAAGAGTTTTTTAGAGTATATTTTTCCTGTAGACTACCTACATATTATTTTATTAAAAGCAAATAAGTGACAATAATTTTGAATGTATAATTGTGAAGAAGAATGGCTTTATTTAAACAGGAAAAGATAGCTAGCTATATAGATAGGTAGAATGGAAAATTAACGCAGCTGAATCAACAATCTTTATAAAAATGAGTGTTGTTTATTATACACAAGTGCAGATAAGGCAGGTTCCACCAAACAGAATAAATATTATGGTTTTAACTAAAATGAACAGCCAGTACTTTTAAATCAGTCTTATATTGCTGGCAAACGGTCTCTGGGTAGCTCCCTTTGGATTTCTTCTGACAGGAATATTTTTCAGCTTTTTCTCCATGACTGATCTTAAATTTGGTTTACTCTGTCTCCAACAACACATGCTCAGGATGTCAAGTTCCCCTAACCAACAGCAAGTCTCTGCTTGGGTTTGTTTCAGACCTCTTTTATATTATCTCCAAACGGTCATTTAACAAACCACTTCTTTCTAATACGGACAGATTCTTCTCTATTTTTTAAGTAATTTATACAACTGAACAAAACATTGCCTATATTTAAAGAAAACAGCACTTTACATGTTCCTGGGTCACAAACATTATTTTTGCTATTACTTGCATTTATTTTCTCGCTTGTAATTTAACTGGTGTTAACCACCATGTTATGCTACTATATATATATATATATATATATATATATATATATATATATATATATATATCTACATCTATATCTAATTTATATTTATATCATATATTTCTATACATTTAAATAAATATGTATATATATATATATATATATATATATGTGTGTGTGTGTGTAAATATATATATATATATATATATATATATATATATATATATGTGTGTGTGTGTGTATGTGTGTAGGGAGAGTGATATATAGATAGATAGATAGATAAATAAATAGTGAGAGATATATGTATGTATATATATATATATATATATATATATATATATATATATATATATATATATATACATACACACATGCACAGACATACACACAATTATATCCATGCATTTGTGTGTAAGACACTCTCTGAAGAAGGAAAAATTCAGGTGTATACTTATACAGAGAAAGTAATCCTACAAGTCAACCACAAGAAAGACATTTCAAAGACACTTGACAGCTCTGCAGATTTTCTTGGTAACACTTTGTTAGCCCATGTTTATCAACCACAACAGCAATATTAATTAACCAATAATCCTACATAGTAAGAAAATAAAATACTGAATTCAGTAATTAATAAGGTAGAAAGAATCCCATGTATGGAAAAGGTGGAACAATATATACTTTATTTCTTAATATGAAAGCAATAGGTAGTAATGCAAATGTTTATGACTACATCTACCATACATTTTGCTAATGCAGCTCTTCCAGGTAACAGCAATTTATAATCAAATACTAGCTGTATGCATTACTAAACAGAAATACACTCATACATGGGGCTCAGGATCCAATCACCATTTCTACAAACAAAATTACATGGATGGTCATTCTCTATGGTGAAACCATGGTCTTCTAGGCCATTGCTACTTAGGTTTACCAGATGAAGTCAATGCCTTGTAACAAACCAACAAACTATCAGCAGATTTATCACAAAATTCAGCATATAAACAAACAAACAAATAAATAAATAAATAAATATTAGTGACATCTAAAAACTCTGAATAACTGTATATACAGTTCATAAGGGAATGCTAACTGAAAAACCTACTCTGGTAGAGTTTTTAGTTGAATCTAGAACAGACGTTGCTGTTAAGAAAGGGATAATTAGTAGGGCATATAAAATATTGTCCGATAACTATAGGAATCAATCAAAGGAGTTTAGAAAACATTGGGAAGAGAGAGTGGATTTGCAACTCACAAGTGAACAAAGGAAGGACATATGTATGGCTCTCAAATATGTAACAAAGTCTAGAAGATTTAGGATTTTCTAAGGAAACTTAGGAATGCAAAATTACCAAGCTCCATACTTCAGACCTTTTATTGGGGCACTATTGAAAGTGTTCTGACCAACATCATTGCAGTCTGGTATGGGAGCTGCAATAATCAGGATCAGAAGGCTCTCGAGAGTTGTAAGGTCAGCAGAAAGAATTGTTGGCACTGCCCTTGCTCCTCTGGAAGATCTACACAAATGCCGGTGCATAGACAGGGCCAAAAAGATTTCCAGCCATCCAACATATCCTGCCAATGGTCTGTACACTCACCTATCCTCTGGCAGGAGATACAGAAGCCTGCATTGTAAGACCACCAGACTAACAAACAGTTTCTTTCCGCTCCCTGTTAGACTGTTGAACTCTTGGGAAAAATGAACCATGACATCTGTTACATAACTAGCCTATCAAGGGGCTAATTTTATGGATGTGCAATAACTAAGTGCAATACTAAGGTGGCTCACCTACACACTGAAGGACTGTAAAGTGCAATATACAAACTGTGCAATAATTCAGTCTAATCATAGATATGCTGCTATTGTTTCAATTTTACTTCGACAATATTACCTTCATATTGTACATTGCCTTCCTTGTCTCCTGGGTCTACTTACAAATTGTTACTTATTAAATTTCTGCTGTGATATTTTATTATTTTTTCTCAATCTATATGTGCAGCTGTTTCCTGCATTGAGAATGAAGCATTGTAATTTTGTTCAGCTACACTGCTATGTAGTTCTGAATGACAATAAAGTTTTCTTTGACTTTGAACTTTTTGACTTTGATTTTCACTTGGAAGTGTTTGCATAGGTATGTTTATGCCCCAAGCATACTCCAAGGAATTTTTCCCTGAGTAGATTGCAAATGTTGGAGGTGTGATGGAAAAAAGAGGTAATTGGGAGTATATGTTTTGGGAGTATAATGTGTTGGCAGAGTTTAAAATTTCCCTACAGAGTATTCTTTCAGAATATACTGGGCGAGCAAATGGGAGTAACTAAGGAACTGAGATGCAGAATCTGAATTGCCTAGACAGTGTAAGGTCTTGTTAAGTTTAATTTTGGCGGCTGCAAAAAAAAAAAAAAAAACAATTACTACAAAATGGAAATCAAAGTCTAAACCAACTGTATTTGAAGTAGTGGATATTGTAACAGGGTAGAAGAAAATAACATAGAAAAAATGGAAATTGTGCGAACAATACATTTATTTATTTTCTAAAGACATGCGTCTGGAGCATTTCTCCCCGGGCGTCCGCTGAAAACAGGATCTGTGGAACCTAGTCGGACTTTCCCAGTCAACAAATGTTAAATAAATAAAAAAATAACTAAAAATTAAATTGAATCTTTCAAACAATGAAAAGAAAGTAGATCAGCATTCATGAAGCCATGGCTCAGTGATTTTTTTTTTCAAACAAAATCAGAGTCTGTGCTTGCCATATTCTGGCAGATGGTGCAGAGGTTAAAGTTGTGAGCCTGAGTTCTAATGGTAGAGGGTTGGAATCCTTTACCTGTCAATTCCTTACGGTGTGAATTTGAACAAGTCAATTAACCTGATATTGCTCCCAGATTGCTGCTGAAAAGGGACTGCGGGGCTACCTGGTTAATAAACAAATATTAGGGAGAGGAAATGGCATGATGGTTAAAACGCTTACCTCACAGATGCAAGATATGGGCTTTGACTCTCATGAAAGGGAAATTGGCTAGGATTAAAATGGCTCATAAGGGTAGTTAGCCTAGTACTTACATATGAACGTATTGTAAATTAAAAAATGAAGTCTGTGTGACCAGTTTTCCATGACTTAAAAACAATAGATGCCGTCTTGAAAATTCTCATCGCACTATCTTCTTCCCTTTAACTTAATATCTTAAATGTTCATATCCAATAACCACAAATCCATGTCATTCAGAGGAAAAAAGGCTGACGTAGCTGCCTGTATAACCTCTACTCAAATCTGCTTAACAGAAGGGCAGTTCTTTAACAAATGAGGAAATATAGTCTACCATGGGGTATGAGAACCACTAACATACTTCAGTCTGGTTACCATATGAATCCTTGACGTCCACAGAAGAAAAATGTCAAATATTTACAACTTATAATATGAAAAAGCTAGGTGCAGTGTGTAATGGAAACTTTCATAAATAGACTGCTTGGGATCACCAAGGCTTGTTAATAGGGCTTCCCATAATTTGTTGTCACTTGTCATGCTGTTTATCCAAGCAATATGATCCCTATGCTGAAGAAGACTATATATCGCAAAAAGCAATGTATTCTAACAAAATGTTTGACATTATAGTTATGATTTACCATAAGATTAATTAATGCATCCTGGAGCTGGTAGGAATAGAAAACAAACTTTAACTGTAAATCCTACGGGAAAGGTAAAGCTGTTCCTAGTGACTTAGAAACAAAGTCTTTATATGCCAGAAAACTGTTGTGAACTGGTGAAACAAGAAGCAGCCAAATGCAACAAGTGCTACGAAATTCAATTAGACCACCATATTAATGAAGAGATTACCTTGATTACCAGGGAAGTTCAAACTCTGCCCTATTTTTTGGTGAAAAGCGCTGTGCTATTGTGTATTGGAATTTGCATTTCTCCACAGGCAGAGATACAGTATTTTATGCAGTGGCAGATGATTTTCAACAGTGTCCCTGCTCAGGTCTATTAGGCTGTTGGACATTTCTATCATCTATTGCAAAGCCTGTTTAGCATGGAATTCCAGGATCCTTCAGTCTTTTGCAATGCAAGCCACATGATTCAGCTTCTGTTTAATTTGACAATTAAATTGTACATCATCTACAAAATCATAGGATCATTTCCATCTCTGAAGTATCAGTGGTTTAAGCACTATAGCCTGCAGTTATGCTGCTTTCATCAAAGTGTTCCACTGAGCCAAATGGGTCCAGACCATTTTGGAAGTAGCAATTATTGTTGTCTGACAGACAGACAGACAGAGAAGGGAAAAACTGTCACAGATCAGTGGTTAACATTTATTCCTCTTTTCCTGCCTTCGTAAACATTCGTACATCCATCCATAACCCTCTTTTCCCTATTTTTCACATATGGGGTTGGGATGCCACAATAACAATTACTGTCACCAACATCCAGTTTTCACGCTACTGGGTGGCTATATTAGGTGAAATTATACTTCTGTATCTATCCATCCTATCCACTTGCGGAGTACAGAAATGTACCCGGGAGTCCTACCCATATTTCCTCTTTAGTTTGCAATACAATTATAACTCTGCGGCATGACAGGACTGACGTTGATCGGTACTAAAACAGTACGTTTTCGTGATTTCTACACAGATAAATAAAAAGGAAACCACCAAACACTGTATCACTGTAACAGGCCATAGTTTAGGATTAGCTGAGGTCACTGAACTGCAGACACTGGGGACATGTTTGACATTACAATCATTTATTTATTCATTCTCGGCTTACCTGCTGTACTCAGTTCAAGGTCGCGCGGAGCCACAGCCTATCCTGGCCCTTAGTTGGTGCAAGGTAAAAAAAACTAATTCCGCTGCGCGCACACGCAATGTTTTACTAGGCTGAATGTCGTTTCTTTCATTTTTTTAGTAACAAAATATATTTTATTTCAATTTACCTGGTGTCTGAACAAGAGAAGAAATTGTCTTGGCTTAACTGTAACGTCTCTCAAACTCTGAGCAATGAGCATTAGAAATCACAACACTTGGCTTTGAAAATCATAGCAGATGCTGAAAAATAGGAGCACTTTTCTGTTCGTCAGAGCAGAATGTCTTCAGTTACTAGACCCATAAGAAATGCATGGACAGGGTTTGATCAACTTAACAATATGTAATATAATAACAATATATGCCCTCAATGCCCTCTTTGGATACAGGACTCATCATTCTTTCGGGAAAACAGGGCTTGGTTTACAAAGATCCCCCGGGTCTTTAGTCAAGTAACAATGTATGAATCTATGAACACAAACAGATCTGAATGTATGAAGAATATCATTGAATCTATCAAAACTGAGCAAGGCTAAATCTGATGGCAAAAATATTGCGCTATACCTTAATTCATAGGGCGTCGGGCTGGCAACTCGGCACCATAAAAATCTACTGCCAATCATTAGCGGACCGGAGTTCCGCTGTGGCGACCCCTAACCAGGAAAAGCCGAAAAGACAAACAATGGAAAAGTAAGCTCAGAATGAAAGGACAAAATATATTCTTGTAGATGGGAAGCCAGTGTGTGTGTGTGTGTGTGTGTGTGTGTGTGAGTGAGTGAGTGAGAGAGAGAGAGAGCGCGCTCACTTCCCTCGCCACCTTTACCTGCCTTTAACATACATAAGCCATTTTTATGAATCTAGAAACAGCAGCTTTCAGTATTTTGTTATATTAATACGTAAACTAGGCCAGATGTTTCCACCAAACACAAATACACTGCTATTCCCCCAACAACAAAAACAGTCAGATACCTTGAACTCATCAAATATGATTAATACAAATTTCATGTTAGACACTTTACACGTGCTTGTTTTACGATGTACAGAATGCATGGATCTACTTCCCCCACCGCAGTAGCTGTTAACAGTTGTTGTCGAGCATCTACGCCTTACCGTTTTAAATGTTTTACAATGCATAATAAATGAATGAAATTCCTTGTTAAAGTAAATGCATTGCTCATCATCTAAACCATTAGTTGTAATTATTGCATACATTGGAGACCTACAGACTTGCCCCCAAAAAAAAAAAAGTAAAAAGAGGATGTGGAGTTCATACACAGGTGATCTGAAGACTTGCCCCCCCCCCCCCAAAAAAAAAAAGTTTAAAGCGGTTGTTTATTTTTGAAGTATTATATTTGTTATTTTAAGCATAACGCTGGCTACACTCGAGAATTAAACTGGAACGTTTTACAGTATCAGCCCTGCACCTGCTGCAACTTCTCGGGGATAACTCGCTTTAACACCTTATTTGCCGTTAGGAACAGGGAGAGCTAGACGAGAGCTCAGTGCGTCTGTATCACCATGAAGCTCGCGTCTGCAGCTGCTTTTATCTACAAACTGTTGCCCACTTGACTAACATTACATTTCTATAAATGGGACGAAACAGTGGTCATAATGTTCTTCTCTTACAAAAGCACTGAATGGCAAATCTGGGGAAGATTTTCATGTTCATCCGGCACATAAAAGGCTTACTGGACAATCGGAGGATTCCGAAAGAGGACAGTTTGTTAATTTGCATGGTCTATACAAGGTACATTAGCTACGATTTGCTGGCTTGCTGGGTATTAGCGAAGATACTTCAACTTGAAATAGGCAGGATAGATGTACAGCACCAACTAAATCATGACAGTCAGGGAAAGGCGCTGTTGAAGGAATCTTTGCCCTATGACATAAAGTTTTACTTGCATCTTAACTGATTTCAATCAGCTAATTGTGATTTTTAGCTAGATCGTAGTAAGTAAATATCCTACAATTAGTAAGCTATGGACTTCAACGTTTCTTTAGCAGCTAATGGTACCTCCGAGGGTAACTTTTTGAAGAAGAACTCTTTCTCGGTGTTTAGCATCCTCATTTTAACCTTACTGGTAATTTTGATCATTGCCACTTTTGTCTGGAATTTACTGGTGCTTGTCACAATTCTCCGGGTAAAAACGTTCCACAGGGTTCCCCACAACCTGGTAGCCTCCATGGCTGTCTCAGATGTGATGGTTGCAGCTTTGGTGATGCCCCTCAGCCTAGTAAACGAGCTCTCTGCCAGGAGATGGAGACTTGGAAGACTTCTCTGCCACGTCTGGATTTCCTTTGATGTTCTATGTTGCACAGCTAGCATTTGGAATGTGACTGCTATTGCCCTGGATAGGTACTGGTCCATCACAAGGCACTTAGAATACACTCTGAAGACTCGAAAAAAGATTTCTAACATAATGATAGGACTCACATGGGCTCTTTCCGCAGTGATTTCATTGTCCCCACTGTTTGGCTGGGGAGAAACGTACACAGCAGATGAAGAAAATTGCCAAGTGAGCCAGGATCCTTCCTACACCATATTCTCAACTTTTGGTGCATTTTATTTGCCCCTTTGTGTGGTTCTTTTTGTTTACTGGAAAATATACAAGGCAGCAAAGTTTAGGATCGGAACCCGCAAAAGAAATGCTGTGATGCCCAATGCAGAAATGGTCCAGGTAAGCAAGCTCCTTCTGTGCACTTCCTGATAATTACAGCAAATGCCACATTCCTTTATCACCTTTCACTGCTAAAAAAAGTTATGTGTAAAATATACTTGCATCCAGTGCGTTCCCTATATGTTTATTACAGTATTTCGCTGTAGTTAATGCCTTTAGACAACGGAACATTTTAAAAAGTGTGAAGTAACAGGTATTTACGAGTACCTGCAACATTTGTCTCCCTCTCTCTCTCTCACGCACGCACGCACGCGCGCGCGCACGTGCGCACGTACGCACGTACACTGTGAAGCTTGGGAGTGTGCTGAAAAAGTCATATTGTCTCTCCCGTTTTGTATTCAAGATTACATGTAATTTGCATCTAGTGTCTGCAAAAACAACGTCACTAGGGCTGTTGCACTACACTGCTGCCCAAACTTTAAATACAAGTTTTACACGGACTTTGTAATGAGCAGCCTTATGCAAGGGGAAGGGCTTTTCTTTATTTGAATGACCAGAGACACAGGGACACTTTTTGTCTCACAAATTTTAGGGAATGCTTTCAAACTTTCTAGGTACTGATCTTCTCTACTCAATTGTTTTACTGCAAACACGCATCTTGTTGACAACAAGGTATAAAGCGCACACTCGGCTTTGCGCTAGTAAAATGCTAAGCACTAAAAGTGGGATTTTTTTTGCAAAGTACACGAGACATTTGTAACCCTTTATGTTTATGTGTGATATTTGCATACGTAGTGTGTGCACAGTATGTTTTTAATTGCATGTACTTTTATAGAAAGACCCTAACGAATGCAAGTCTCTGACAAAGAAAAGAAATTCAAGCCTTGTCCTCTTTATTATTTTTTTTTAAATAATTTTATTACAATTTTCCAACAGGTTATATACATACAAACAGAATAACAATTGAAAAAAAATAGCTGTATGATAAAACAGTAATAACAGCATTTTATTTACCTCAAACTATATACAATTTCCAGTACCAAAATAATAAAAATAGAAACATTTTTGTCATCTTCGTTCTTAACAACACAGGTAATCACATACTTGTTTAATTGGGAACTTTTCCCCTCCCTGTTTTACCTTTGTACCAGATTTGTTGTATGTCTCATCTTTAAAAGTTTACTCATCTTCACCATCTGTGCCAGAAATATTTTTAAGCAACTGGATGCTTTCTATTCCAGACATTTGCACAGTATGCCACCAGTCTGCTGTTTATTCATATTCCCTACAAATACATCTCTCCTAGTAGATCATAGCAGAGGGGAGAATTGCAATTTGTAGTATGAGTTTCAGCAAAAGATAATTCAACACTGCAGTTGAGAACAGCTAACAGAATCCCAGATGCTTCATCTCATCACAGAAAAATAATGGCTTCTGAGATGCTACAATTGTTTCTCAGTTTGCCATGCATGCTTTGCTTCTCAATCTTTCTTTTGTCAAAATGAAAAACCCATTCTTTTTTGAAATTTCAAAATACAAGTTGTGTTCCTTTAGGGGGCTGATCCTGTCAGAAATGTACGGCTTATGTCCTGCTGCTACATTTGAAAGCAACTCCTTTCTTGAGTAGATAATTTCTATACTGGGCACAGGCAGTCTGGATTAACATAGGCAGCAATCTACTTAACACCGAATGTGTTATAAGAGGCCTTGGGACTCAGGTGGACAGTAGTGTCTCCTTTTATAGTCACATCGCCACAGTAGTCAGGAAGTCTTTCTACGTGGCACACCTCATCATAAAAGGGTTCTCATCCAGGAAAAAAGCGGTCATTGTTCCCCTCTACTCGACACTCATTAGACCCATTATAGAGTACAATGCCCCTTTTGGAATGTAACTCACAAGACATCTGCAGCAGCTGGAAAGGCCACAGAAGTACCTCACAAAGAGGATTACTGGCCTCAAACAAATGCCCTACACTGACCGCCTCAAAAAACACCAGCTTTACTCAGTAGCATATCACCTACTCCGAGGTGATCTCTGCCTAACATATAAAGCTATGCCAAACCCAGAGCTGTTGGGCATGCTACACCTACAGAAATCCCAATCCCTCTGAGCTACATGCTCTAGGGACCTAAACCATGTCACCACAATAAACAGGACATGCTGGAGGGATAGATTCCTGTCCCAGAGACTTCCCATACTCTGGAACAGGCTACCCATCTATGTCAAGCAAAGTTCTTCATTAGCACTCTTCAAGAAAAATCTTGATGAGTGGATGGGAAATAGGAAATACACCCTGGGGATCACTTCTGTGTCTCTGCTTGACAATGGCACAGGAAAATAACTTTCTTGGGTGGCGTAAGCCAGGGAACCTTGCTGGCTAGGCTTACGTAGGCCTTTGGGCCAATAGCCTAGTACCTATCTATGAACCTATGAACCTATGAACTGAAAGTATCTGTTTATGATTCACAGTTCCTCAGAAATACCTGCATAAGATCTTATTGAGGCATACTAGAAGTCTATCATGTAGTTCTCTTTTATGGATATTTTCTATGGTTTGTGCCTCAATATAACTGTAATTTGAAAACATCTGTGAAGCGTTTGAAAGTTGTGTCTCTGCCATACATGTTCTCAGTATCTAGCCACAGCAACAACAATTACTTCACTGTCAGTTATAGTTTTTATTTTCATTTCCAACAATTTTACTGTTACTTAGCACTTTTGATTTATAGTGTTTACTAGTCACATAAATTGATCTCTGATTGGTTTTATGTTCTTAGAGTAACATGGAAACTTCAGTTTAGTTATAAATACTTAGAAATATCACACAGAGAGCTACAATTATTAAATAATTAGTTAAGATATGCAACTTTCTAGAGTCATAACAGTACTTTTATAGAGGCATATACAGAGGCAGCAATGTATTTCTAAACCTAGATGTCACCTCTCATTAAAACAACAACCACTAATGTAAGCATTTACAGTAAACAGCAACTTGTAATGATCAAGGATGTAATAAATATGCTAATAAAGTGGGTAATGAACATTGACCAATCAGACTTCTAATTCCGTGTGCATGAAATTTATTCTACCATATGTAAGTAATTGGGACCGGCATTTAGGCAACTGGTGCCCTAGGCAAAAGGATTCCACAGCGTCTCCCCACACCACACAGTGCCCCCATCATGGTCTACCTACACCATCCAAATTACCTTTTTATTCCTTTTTTTCTCACAATTTGTCTTACTCTTCAGTTTTCCTGTATTTGTTCAACATATTTTAAAGAAACTATTTATTTACTACAAAAAATAAACCAATAAATATGAAAAAGCACCCATGCTAGAGCGGTGCCCTAGGCGGCTGCCTAGATGGCCTATGCCTAAGGCCGGCTATGGGAGTAAATTAGTGCAGGCCACCTAGACCTCTAATTCTGTCCCAGGAAATATGAATAAACAACAGACCGGAGAATTAACATTCAGGAGAAAGGATTTATGGATGTATATGGGAGGGGAGGACAAAAAAGTATCTGACAAACCGTCACCATCTTGAATAAGACATTTGGCAGCAGAGCTCTATCAAACACAGAACTACTCCAAAGCCAAAAATAAAAACAACAAACACACAAAAGCATGCACATCACACACACACACACACACACACACACACACACACACACACACACACACATACACACGCACACACACACTTGCACATGCACACACATCAGACTGAAATGCATAACAAGTAGTATTAAAAATTTTAAAAAGAAAGTATAAATCAATTGTGACACAAGTTAAACCCACTTTAGTAATAAAAGCTCCAACCTTTCAATTTTAAGTATGTTATATGAACAAGAGCAATAACTGGAATTGGAGCATTTCTCCCCAGCCTCCACTGAAAATAGGCTGTGTCCTAGTCAGACTTTCTCGGTCAACAAATGTTAAATAAAGAAATAAAGAAATAAAAGGCATGCAAATGCACACGCGCACACACACACACACACACACACACACACACACACACACACACGCACGCACACACACACACACACACACACACACACACACACACACACAGACACACACACACACACACACACACACACACACATATATATATATATATATATATATATATATATATAAATAAAATCTCATGATAAAAATGAAAGCTTAAACCTCACATCTAGGAAACGAAGCAGTTCAGGAAGTAAATAAAAGCTGACAGTCCTCCTAGTAACAGAAAATAGCAAGTCAGCTACTTGACAGTAGGAATCAAATTACCCATACAAATGTAGACGAAAGCTTCTGCTAGCCATTGTTTGACATAACAAGTAAATCTGAAGGCACAATACACAGATGTCAAACAATATGTAAATAGAAATGTAAATTAAAATAGCCATACATCAGAAATAAAGTTACAATAGAAACTCAGTTAAATAAAGGCAACAAGAATAACATAATCCCAAATCACTTAAGAAAACGTATGGCGGTAGAGACCGAATGCTTATATACATATGATTTTTGGATACTGGAGTTGCCACCAAAATGATTACTTTTGTGAATATTTTTGAAAGTATGCTACGTGAAAAACTGTATACATGCTTGCTGCTCAGGCTTGTGACTTATACGACCCCTGGGCATGTGATGATATCAAGGGAGTGTACCTTATTGGGCACATAATTTACCCTCGGCATGTTGTATTACTTGTACCATGCAGATCCCCATACCTTATTTGCATACATAATTTAATTTACCACTATCAATCCCTGAGGTTTCAGTATCCCATATTTTAAATTAATAAATTATTTGTAGTTAATCAAAATGAGATACAGATTTTCTTTGCAAAAATCAACTACACAAGTGTCTCATTGTTTAGCAAGTTTAGGTGAACACAAACTTTTTCCATTATGATTTTATCAGAGAATGGATAAAATCAAATATTTGGTAGTATAGCAACAAATATTGCCTTTCCTGGAATCAACAACAACAGCAACTCCAGAGATGATCATATTAATGGCCAGGGGATGTGGGGGTGTTTAGCCACGTAGCCTGCATTAGGCACAGACCAACTAGATGGCCACCTAGGGCATCACTCTAGGGGCACTTTTCCAGTATTTAGTTGTTTACTTTTTTGTAGTAAAGAAATGGTTTCTTTAAAAGGCGTTGAATAAATACAGGAAAAACTGAACAGGAAGACAAACTGTGAGAAAAGCAGAGAAAAAAGTAACCTGGATGGTGTAGGTAGACCAGGATGGGGGCACCAGGTGGTGTGGCGGGCACTGTGGAGCCCTTTTGCATAGGGCACCAGTTGATCAAAGGCTGGCTCTGCTTACCCATACCTAACTTAATCACTTTTTTCAACTATATCTTCATGACCCTATGACTGCAGGTAATTTCCTTTATCTATAAATGCTCATTGATTCATTTATGTTTAGTCATCATCATTATAATCTTCAACCCCTTTTTTCCTATACATGTAGTTGGGGTATCACTTCCATTGTAGCCACCTGTCTTGAGTCAGCACCATTCTCTTACTATCTTCAAATATTATGACTGACTGTTGCAGATCTTCTGTCATACAATCCATCAACCTGTTTGTTGGATGCCCTCATTTCGTCTTGCCTTTTTCCTAGATTTTCTTCACTATATCACCCTCTGCTTTTCTACACGTGCCTGAACCATTGTAATCTGTTCTCTTTGACCTTCTCTGCAACTAGAACTACTTTGGCTTCTGCTCTGATTACATGATTTGTCTGTCCCACAATGTGTATCTTACCACCCATCTCAGGCAATTCATAGCTTCACAGGTTCACAGCTAAGTACTAGGTAACTGCCCTTGCAAGCCATTCTAAGCCTAGCCAGTTTCTCTTTTGGTGCTCAAATTAACCTATTCCATTTAGTGTTAGGTTGACCTTACCCATCCCATGGTCAACTCAATAATTATATATTATCTTTAATGAGAATAACTGGGATCATACCATAGATAATTTGAGGGGATGCATGCATGGGACAAAGCATTTAGGAGTTGTCTCTATCCATTAGTTTTACAGGGAGCAGTCCTGAGATAACTTTTCTGTTTTCCATCCATAAATCCAGCTTGTGCTGAATATGGACAGGGATGAGCTTTGTTTTATTGGATGGGGAGTCTGTTCAAGAGCAGTCATATCGTTTTTGAGATATACTTGTCCCTCCAAAATATTCTGTTGATGCTGCAGAAGAGGTTTAGATCCTTAAATACTTTATCATTACCTTAGCTTCCTCAAGTGTTCTGCCTCTACTGCCCAGGATTCAGAACCATACAATAGTACTGGTGGCACCCGTCTTGTTCACCTTACTCTTCAACTTCTTTGGCATTCTTTTGTCACATACTGTCCTTGACAGTCTGTGCCACTTGGCTGCAGCCTCTCTGGTTCTACCTTTGCCCTCCTCATTCAGACTTCCCTTCTTCTCAAACATCTGTCAGATACTTTTAACCTGTTCCGCTGTTTTCCCTTCTATCTCAGTTTTCAGCTTCTTCTGATTTCCCTCATTTGCTGCCACAACAACTATCCTGTCTGGACTCAGTTTCATCCCATGTGCAATCAGTTTTGCATTCCATTCCCCTAGCATTTGCTGAAGTTCGTGTTCAGATTCTGCTTGTAATGCCACATTGCCCACATACAGCAGCAGCTTTATTGAGCTGTCCTCTTGACCTGTTTACTAATGTATTCCATCCCCAGTATTAACAGTAGTGGGCTCAGATCTGGACCCTGATGCTTACCCACTCCTACTGGGAATGCTTCTGTGAGCCTGAACGCTCTTTGCACTTGTGTCATCGGGTCTTTGGACATATACTGCACTAATTCTACCAATGTTTCTGGGACTTTGAACTATAGCAGTACTGTTAAGGTCAGTTTTCTTGGGACCTTGTAATATGCTTTCTCTGTGTCTGGGAATGTCTAGGTGGACTCGTTCCTCCTCATTAGCATCTTATCCGCTATCTGTCTCACTGCAAACATTGTATCGGTTATGCTGCATCCTGATCTGAATCCAAATTACTGAACTCCCATCTTACTTTCTGCCTTTCTACTTATTTATTTATGTCACCCTCTTCAGCACTTTCATGCAGTGTGACAGGAGAGTGATGGGTTTAAGGAGCTGCCCTACAATTGTAGCCTTTAGAGACTGGATATGTTCTCATGAGTTTATGGAGCTGCCCTACAACTGTAGCTTGGAGATTATAGAGGGCTGAGAGCAGACAATGTCTCACTTTTAGAGTAATTCATGATGAAAAACGTAGGACACTTTTAAGCTTAGATCTTTTCCAGACAAAGATTGATTCAAGAGGACATGTTACATTAAAAATAAACAGATTTAGAACAATTTTATTATCTAAGTTTATTACACAAGCTCTTCCGAGACTGTGAAATAAGTTACCAGGGGGTACTAGATTATCTACACCAGCAAAGGGATTTAAAAAGTTGTTAGATTCATGGCTGGGACCTTTAGTTTACTCATTAAACCCAGAGTCTGTGTTTTGACGGATCAGACTTTTGCCTATACATAGCTATCTTAAACTTTGAAACTTGGTGTTTGATACCTGTATATGGCTCGCAATTGTAAATGTTTCCTTTGTTCTTATACACTGATGATACTATGCTTACTCTCCATTCATGCAGCATATGCCTTTCTCTCCATACTGCTATGAGTACACACAAGAGCCATTTCTCCCCTACTTTACCCAACAGCTTGAACGTATCTCCTGTGACCTCATTTGAGCTTGCTTTCCTTGACTTTATGTATCTTAAAGATATTTTTCCTTCTTCTAGATGGGCTCTTCTTCTTCTTTAATTGTAGCCTATGTATGGGGCAGTACAGCCTTTGTGGGTTTTTTCTTTCAGAAGCTTCTGGAAGTACTTCCTCTATCTTTGAGATTCGGTGGAATGGTGAGGAAGTTGTTGCTGGCATTCCTAATGCATTGTGAATGATGACCTCTTTATGTTTCTGTCTTTGCCTTGCATCTAGATAAAGTCTGCTTGTGCCATTTGCTGAGTGATTTTACAGAAGCTGGTAGAGTGCCTCTGATGCCTTTTCCTTTGATATTGTGACTTTTATCATATCCTCTTTGTTAGCCAACCAGTATTCCTTCTTAACTCGGTTCATCTTTTCTACCTCACACTTTTCCTGCAGTCCTTCTTTCTTGTTATAACTCGCTAGACTTCAGCAGATCACTATCAGCATTTTTTATGTAACTTATCTCCATACGTGGCTCATCTGCATATTTGTTTTGTCATCTTCACACATGCTGTTTTGAGTCAGACTTTCTTCTTTGACTGTACCTATTTCCTCTTCTACCTGAGGTGTTAGAGCCCATAGTATTTCATTGAACTCCTGTGCTTTCACTCCAGTTGACATCCAGGTCTTCAGCCTAGTCTCTGTTGACTTTGATGCCTTCTTTAACCACAGCTTGCAGCTGATGGTGACCACTAGTAGTTTATTCTGGGAGTGGACAGTTTCACTATGTATGATTTTGCAACCTCTGATTCTACCCCATTGTTGTTTTCATACTAGGATGAAGTCTACCTGAGTTGCATGCTGGCTGCTCTTGTACGTGATCTTGTGACGTGTCTCCTGTTGAACAATGTCTTGACCACCATCAAGCCATTGGCCAGACAGAAATCGTGAGTGTCCTTTCCTTCATTATTCCTGTTGCCCAACCCATGTGGACCCTGGCAACCCTCATATTCTGTTTTATCTGTCTTTATATGAGCATTCAGGTTTCCCATTATCAATACCCAGTCATGTTATCCTGCTGTGAGATGTAGGTTCTGCAACTGTTGCCTAAATCCACTCTTTTCCTTGCCGTCACAACCCTGTTGGGGAATATGGATTGAGATTATGAATACTGACCCTATTTATTTGTTTGCCAAAAATAAACTGGTCTAAGGAACCTTTTCAGGCATAACTCTGATGAAAGAGGGACAGTTTATGGAAAGAAGCAATATAGTGAGAGCATGTTGTATGAACTGGAGATCCTGCAACTGAGTCCGGTAATAATGAAGTATTAATAGTGCAGTTGGCTGAAAATGAATGTTTCGAGTTTTGGTTGCATATCTTCAGTGTTTTTGCTTTTTCCCCTATGTCAGTTGTTGGATGGATGTTGAGAGTGTAGAAAAGAGTCATCGTGGAGGCTGGCATAGCTATTTATCTGAATGAACTGCAAGTGATATATTATCTCCAGTAGCTGACTGCTGCAGAAAAATGTAGGAGCAGTTTTCCCTTCCATGGTATTTCCTTGGTTCCTTGGTTGTGCATCCACTGAGTCAGTATATTTAAGTGATGGGATGCAGAACAGAGGAGCTTATACTGAGGGTAGCACATTGCTTCATGTTTTAAGTAGTGGGATATTAGTTGAAAGTGTTTGGGGATTTGATGTAATGTATGTGACTTTATCTGATATGAATGTCCATACAAATGTATGTCAAAATGTAAATAATCATGTGCAAATCACATCATATAAATATATGAGCAGAGACCTTGAATTACTTTTTGTTACAAATATTTTATATACAGTCTAAATACGATAATAATACATTATGCAGAGAACTTGAACTACTTTTTGCTTCAAATATTTTTACATATAGTGTAGTTACTATAATGATAAATTACGTTATTTTAAACATATAAACATGTAAGTTCTAAAATATGAAATGTAATTCAGACTTAGTGTGATATGCTACACAATGCTCGCTGTATGCATTTTCTAAAAGTAAGCAATTTATAGAAAAAATAGATATGCAAGGACTCTTGCAAAAGCAAGCTATGTGTTGAAAAAAATAGAAAGAAAAAACTCTAATATGTATAGCTTGATACTGAAAATATAAAGAGAATTTTGGGATCTACAGACTAGAATCCTATCAAAGCCTAGTAAAGTAGGTATTCAAGACCTAGCTCTATAGTCTGTGCCTTGTCCTGTTTGAAAATAATAAAAGGCTGTAATTATGACACAGGTCATTAAAACAAATAGTTAGGGCCAAGATGTTTATCCCATATATTTTATAGATGCCTGTCAGAAGTGTTGGATACATTAATACTAATAACCCTGGCCAAGAACTGAACTATAGAACCAATTACTATGAAGCAGCAATGTAACCACAGCAAACTTGAGAATCTGTGGATGCTTCCAATTCACCAAAGATAGTTTCAGCAAATATAAAGGATCTAAGTATGTTTACCAAAGGTAGTTTCAGTGAACTTAAAAGGATCTGACTGTGTTGACCAAAACTACTTTTATTGATAATGGAGTTTTCCTCTTCTTCCATTGTTGTGTGATCCTAGAATTTTTGTACATATAAGACTGTGAGGTGTGAGGGCTTTGGAGGAAAGCAAATTGATCCACACTGCACACCTGGATGTGGTCAAGATCTTTGTTACCATTCCATATTCTGGCATCATTGGCAAACTAATCAAATTAAATGAAAAATCCCATGTTACCCATTGGGTAGAAAACTGGCTTACCAACAAAACCCAGTCTATAAGGATGTGTGTGTGTGTGTGGGGGGGGGGGGG
Organism: Protopterus annectens; assembly: GCF_019279795.1. NCBI lineage: Eukaryota > Metazoa > Chordata > Ceratodontiformes > Protopteridae > Protopterus > Protopterus annectens. The sequence goes on from NC_056737.1 coordinate 1,513,120,645, forward strand.
CATTCTCAACCAAAAGAGCAGTGACCAGTAGTATGCCTCAGGGGGCAGTGCTGGGACCACAACTATTTGTTGTCTAGTTTTCTAACTTCAAGACAGATACCAAGGGCCTATGACTGAGATGACTGCAAATTATGAGCTATCATAAACACCATAGCTGACCACCTGATTCTCAGGGAAGACCTAATAAGCACACACAAATGGTGCCTTGACCATGCTTCATACTCAATACCAAGAAATGCAGCAAGTTCTCCTTTTGTAAACCTGGGCTCCCATACTCCTATCACACATATAACACTTCCTTAAAAGTCAGTTCAGTCTTTAGAGACTTCGGCACTTGCTTTGACAATGAACTTTTCTTTGACCATCATGTTGCAACTGCTATCAGGAAGAAGTTATATCTAAACAAACTGATCATCAGGGGTATATTGTAGGAGATCTAGGGAAATCATTATCCCTCTGCTCCTCCCTTATAAAGCCAGTAATAAAGTGTAATGCCCCTTTCAATGAAACTGTCTAAACACATGGCATTTCCTTACTTAAACAATCAAAGGCATGTACAACTTGATCTATAGCCACCAAAGGCTTGCCCACCTTGAGCTACAGCCACTAAAGGCTTGTCCACCTTGAGCTACAGCTACCACCTCAAAGCGTTCTCACTGTTTTCTGTGTCCTATTGATTTTTGAGGGGGGACTTCAGCCTTACATATACAGTCTCAAAGGATCCTGACTTAAGTAACCTCCTTCAAATCCACAAGACTAGTTATACCCTAAATGGGTCTATATTAGTTTGCCAAAAGTTATTTTCAGCTAACACCTATTCAGCAACATGCATTTAATAAAAATCACTTCTGTGATCCGCTGAATTTTCCAAGGGCAATAAAGTAGTTGTCCAACTACACAACTTTGCCCTTTTCGCCACTGTAGTGCGATCTCAGAGTTGGTATATATAGTTGGGGGTGTGGGCATGCAGTCTCCCACTTGGGTGGGTTTGATTTAGTTATTTGTGGATTCCTTTGTGCTGCAGGGCAATTGTTTGATTGCCTTTGGAAAATTCAGCGAATTGCGGAAGTGATTTTTGCTGAATAAGTGTCGATGAATAGGTGTTCACTGAAAATAGTTTTTGCCGAACTAATATAGACCCCCCCCCAAATACCTACTGAAGGAATATAACTTTCCACTGCAATATAAATTGGACCTTCTGGCATGACAAATGCCTATTGCAGAATACCTCTTTTATGAAACAGACTTCCCTAGATGTGAAGAATAGCAGATCTCTGAGCCTCTTTAAGTGTGAATTGGATGATAGGATTGGAAATTGTAAGCCCATCCCTGGGGTGACCCCTCAAGCCCTTAATGAAGGGGGGAATAACAAGGTCTAAAGAAACTCTTTCCTATGGGTGACTGAATTAATGCATGTTTTAATTATCCTGAATGGAATCACTTAGCAAGGCTACAAATGGTCCACAGGATTTATAGCCAAATATATACCTATGAACAAAAGTCCCAAAGCATCAAAAAATTAAACCGTGATTTAAGAAAACAACCTGAATCTTTTAGCTTTTTCTTTTACAAATTTAAAGAGATTTTTATAGAGAGGTTTCACCTCTCCAACACCCCATGACATGAAAAGCTATACCTGATATCCCCTCTACTTATGCATAGTAAACCAAGATCAGTGTATTTAGAGAAGTGAGGCTATTCTAGCATACAGCAATGTCATATTTTCCACATATCCCTCCTCTTTCACAGTAGTATTTCTCAATTCACGATAACAATCCTAATGGTTTTAAGAAGCATCTGTTTTTTTGTTATTTTGCATACTTTTAAGAATTTTTACTGGAAGACTTTTACTTCTCTGTACTCCTCAACATAGGGAAGGTGCAACTACACACCCCATCTTATTATATGTACTAATAGCAACTCCACGCCCCCTCTAATTATATATACTAACTCCAAAATCAACCTACTTGGTGAAAGTGGAATACTTTGAGATACTATATTCTCAAATGGAAGTGGTTATTCCTGTTTTGCACTTTTATTTCCACATTTCCATGACTCTCAGTTATGGCCTTCACATTTTCAACATGTACTTGTTGTTTTCTTTTTGCATGGAGTGCTGTTTGTGGTTATGCCATAACATGATCACAGGGAAGATTTGTAGAAGTATGATGTGAGATAATTATACCCTCCCACTGACCATCTTGCCATAAGCACCATTGGCCTGTTTGTTTTTCTGCACTCTTGGCAGTAGATGGTACTGAGAGAAATGAGAACTGTGGGCAGTGGCTGCTACTGTGCTGGAGACTGGAGTTTTTGTCATGCTCACAGTAACCTTCCTTTGCATGGCAGTGGGCTTGGTGCAGTGCCAAGCTATGCCCAGCTGCTTATTGGCACTTGATTGCACACACAGTTATTATGCTTAGCTGAAATGCACACTTCCCCATACACCAGAATGCTAAAGGGAGTCAATATCCAGTATGCTCTTTTGTTTTAGCAGTTAAATAATCTCCATTCTCCCAGGATGTGTGAGTTGACTTTGGCTATTCTGTCCCATCCTTTACTAACTGGCTCCTACAGCACCCAGAACATTTACTGTACTCCAACTATGTACAGCATAGTCTGGTGTCTATCACTCTGTGCTACAGAACCAGTTACAAGTGAAACTTTTGTTGACAGTGTTACTGTTGTACATATAGCATAACACAAAAGCAATAATATTTTATATAGTATGACCTTTTTATATGATAAAATAGAAATCTGTAGGCAAGGTGGGAGGATAGATGTGCATTTTGCAAAAAAATGCAAGTCATTTTTAATTTTGAAATATGAGATACTAAAACCTAATGGATTATGATATTTGTTATAAATATCTATTAATTTAAAATATTCTGGTTGTATCAGATGCAATGGAGCTTTCCTTCCTGTGCTTGCACTGAAAAGGAACATTTGTGTCCAGCCAGACTTCTCCAGTCAACAAATGTAAAATAAATAATAATTCACATACAGTTTAAATAACCATGTAAATTATGAGTATTTGCATTAGTTCTGACTTTATCAGATTGTTGATTATTGCAGCAGTAGGTGCTGTTCATAAAATGTTCATAGGTTCATAGTTTCATACTAGGCTATCTGCCCTAGGGCATTTATAAGCCTAGCCAGAGTGTGTATGTGTGGCTTTTGCCACCCCTTGGAATGAGAATACTATGCCCATTTAGGGTTTAGTTTTACAATACTGAATGGTGCATCAAAGTCATACACAATTTATACAAAATGGTTTAGAATATGGTAAGGCCCTGTATTCAGTCTTGTCCTATTGTGTAGATATATTACTGCATATATGTAGCACACATGTAAAAGACCTCCTACAGAGGGATTATATCCATTTAAAAAATACTGAACCAGATATTGGCCTCAGTGGGATAACGTTTGTAGCTTGAATAGTGTAGCAACAGATGGTACAGCACATGTGATCATACCATCTCTCCTTCTCTGCTGATGTGTTACTAGGTTATCAGTGTTGAGCAACACATCAGCACTGGGTAAAAAAAAAACTCTTTTGCACCAAAGGAAAACCCCCACTGATAATGGAATTCCCCATGGTAGAGGCAACACTACTACCCCAGCTGCACAGGTTTTCCATCCCTGCACATAAATGCTGCCAAGCACTTGTAAATGGGAGTTTCAGCAACACTAGATCCCTTCATTATTAAAATGTGGTAGTCACCATTGCTCTGTCATCATTCCTAATGCACAAATATTCCTATGAATCACACACCAATGTGACAATGAGGCACACCACAACAGGGTCAGCTATATACTGTATTTGTGTTTCTTCCTACTTTATTACTTTATTTTGCTTTTGCCTCTTCTTAAAAGTACTCAATTGTATTTATTTTGCTGCATTTAGTACTGCTTGGTAGAAGCCTGATTAAATTGTTACTGTTATTTTAAGCCTTTTGGTTTAAGCACTTGGGCTTCAGACCAGTTGTTTTACATTAAGAAGGTTTGTGACCTGCACTATTGTGGCAGAACAGGTAGCTTGCATCCTTCTAAGTTGGGAATTGTTGATTGAAGGCTCAGTGTCTCTTATTCTAACAGTGTATTAGTTCTGGTTTAAGTGCTTGGGTTTCAGGCCAGTTATTTTACATTAAGAAGGTTTGTGGTCTGCACTCTTGTGGGAGGAGAGGTTAGATTCTGCCCTTCTGAGCTGGAAATTTCTGGTTAAAGGCTTATTGTGCCTGCTTATTTGAACTGTTTCTATCTGAAATTGGTGCACCTTGTTTGCTGTAGCATAGACTATATTCAGGCCTGCTGAATCTAGCTTTGTTTGTATAACTTGAGCACTAATCTAGGCCATCTTTTTTGGAGAAAGTTATCCTGCACCCTAGTGGCAGGGGTGTGCAGTTAGAACTTGTCTGATTGAACACTGCTGGAACAGGGCTCAGTTTTGAGCTTTTTTACTGGTTAATTGGGTAGTTTGTTTAAATCAGTTTGCTCATGTTCTATTGTTATATAAAACAAATTGCACTTTATTCATCTGCTTTTACTGTATCTGTGCTTCTTCCTAATTTATTACTTTATTTTGCTTTTGCTGCCTGTTCTTAAAAGAACTTAATTGCATTTATTCTGCTGCATTTATTACTGCTTGTTAGAAGCCTGATTAAATTGTAACTGTTAATCTAAGCCTTTGATTTAAGGACTTGGGCTTCAGACCAGTTGTTTTACATTAAGAAGGTTTGTGGTCTGCACTGTTGTGGCAGGACAGGTAGCTTGCATCCTCCTTCTAAGTTGGGAGTTGCTGATTGAAGGCTTATTGTCTGTTATTCTAAAAGTGTATTAGTTCTGGTTTAAGCACTTGGACTTTGGGCCAGTTATTTTACATTAAGAAGGTGTGGTCTGCACTCTTGTGGGAAGAGAGGGTAGATTCTGCCCTTCTGAGCTGGGAGTTTCTGGTTAAAGGCTTATTGTGCCAGCTTATTTGAACTGTTTCTTTCTGAAATTGTTATGCCTTGTTTGCTGTAGCATAGACTAGATTCAGACCCGCTGAATCTAGCTTTGTTTGTATAACTTGAGCACTATTCCAGGCCATCTTTTTTTGGAGAAGGTTCCCTTGCACCCTAGTGGCAGGAGTGTGCAGTTAGAACTTGTATGATCGAAGACTGCTGGAATGGGGCTCAGTTTTAAGCTTTTTATTGGTTAATTGGTTAATTTGTTTAAATCAGTTTGCTCATTTGCTGCAGTTATATTAAAAAAAAACACTTTATGCATCACCGCTTAGCTGGGGTAAAACTATTCCCGGCGTCATAAAGTCTGCTCTTCAAATTTTCCTTTAGAACTAGCCAGTATTTTAGTATATGCACTCATATCTGTTTCTTTCAGCTCAGCACTTGTTCAGAACTCATTGTAAGCACTAAATAAACTACAAATTACTACAGCACTCAAATTTCCTAACTTGTCTAGAGGAAAACAGTTTTTAGTACTTAATAAATAAGCACCTATCTAGGCATGTCTAAGGGCCAGCTCCTGGTGTTTTCTCCTGTCAACCTGATGAATGTGTGCATCTTGGGACAATGCAGCAATTGCCTCATGTACACAGACAACTCTCTCCTCCTACTACCCAATACTACAACCTGTGAGAGATGCACTTATATAGCCAACTGGAAGCAAAGCTCTCTTCACCCAAGACTGGACTAGAGAGTCAAGAGGAGAAGGTAAACACTTGTATCACACCACACTCATCACATAGTCCCTCAAAACTTACACCACCAAAGCATGCACATAGAAGCACAAAACACATAACCTACATTCGCGGAGGCTTTCAATAAAAATCTGCTCAAGCAACAGAGACCTCCAAGGCAGAAATGCAAGCAAACTCTACCCCCCAACACAACCCAAATGACACATAGCCCACAAACTCAGTGTGCCACTCAACCACAGTCCATGAGGCATAACAACGTACCCAACACTCTAGTCATAGGTGACTCTACAGTCAGGCACACTGATGTTTCACTCACCAGGCTAAACAAGGAGAAAGTTACCGTCAGCTGTCTGTTGGTTGCCAGGATCCACCACATAAAGCACACAATCAGTTCAATCCACAACAAGTACAACTATGACTCTGTCATTGTCCATGCTGGTGTGAATGAACTGATATGTTCTTCCCTGGACTACATGAAAAGAGACATGGAGGCGCTCTCCAATCTTGTAGCCCAGGCAGGTATGACCCTAGCCCTGAGTAGCATCCTGCCATCACCCAGAATGATACCACAGTACAACGACAACATGATTGACTTCAACAATTGGCTAAGCTTCTGGTGTCATTCTAAGGGGATCCAGTATCTGTCTGCCTGGGATGACATGATCGACAGACCATGATGCTTTGCCAGAGATGGCCTGCATCTGTCACCCTTGGGATTCCGGATACTGGCTAAGGCTCTTGCCACCTCTATAGTGCCTTTTTTAGGCAAGGTTCAAATGACAAATTCACCACCATAACAGGTACAAGCAAGTAAAATCTGAGGGTAATGCTACTCAATGCTAGAAGTCTAAACTTCAAAATGCACTCACTCGAGGCACTCCTTAAAATGAAGAACATCGACATCTGTGCAGTGACGGAGACCTGGTTCAAGGTTCCAGAGAGAACCCCTGCATTACCAGGCTATAATTCACACCAAATATTTCGGCCACCTAACCTGGACAGAAACACTAAAGGTAGAGGTGTGTCCGTATTCATTAAGGATATCCACACCTCCAGGCTAGTTGATCAGCATAATGCATCTGAGTTTATCCAAGTGCAACTAACTCTGGGCAAGACCGCAATCTAAATTGTAGCTTGCTACAGATCCCCACCATGACCCAGGATTCCCACTCCTCATTTCTTGATACACTGGAAAATATTAGGGTACAACCCAACACCCTGATAATGGGTGATTTCAACTACCCCACCATTAACTGGGAAAACTACTCATGTACCAACTCTTTTGCTCAATGTTTTCTTGAATTCATAAATTCCATTGCCTTGGATCAACTTATCCACACCCCCACCAGGGGCAGCAATATCCTAGACCTGGTCATTACCAACTTGGGCGAGCAGTGATCCACACCAGAGGTCAATTCCTCGTTGGTCAGATCTGACCACAAGCTAATCACCCTAGACATCCACATCCTGCCCCCACCCCCCATTAGGTAAACCAACGTAAAAAATTTCTCCTAAGCCAACTTCATGATTCTTAAGACAGAAGTGGAAAACTTCACAACACCCATGCAGACGGACAATAGAGGCACGACTGTTGAATGGTACACAAATGCACTTTATAAGCACTTACACAAGTACATGGCTCATGCTATCCCTAATAGAACAAAGATGATATCCTCCAAAAAAAGGAAGCCAATCTGGTGGTCCCTGCCATAAACAAACTCTACAACAGAAGAAAGAAACTGTTGCAAAAAGAGTAAAATCCCATGATTGGAAGAACTCCCTGGTCAGCCTCATTAAGAAGCTGAGATCCCTCATAAAATCCTCCAAAGCTAGTTACAAAAACAAAATCACCACTGATTCTAAAGACAACCACAAAGCATTCTATACCTATGTCAAGAATCTCAATGGCAGCACTCAGGTCTGCTCTGAGTTACAGCAAAATGGCACTAAAAATGCAGAACCAACTGATATTGCCAACTTCCTGGCAGATAGATTCAGTGCTAACTTTACACCCTCTCACCCCCTAAAGGGCCTATCTCTATACCGGAAGGATGCAAAGTTCCTGTAATCACGGCTGCACAGGTAAAAACTGCACTCTCCAAAGCCAAGAGCACAGCATCCATGGGACCTGACAACATCACAGGCTGCATTCTACATGAACTACAGAATGAAATGGCACCCCACCTAAGTACCATGTTCAGTCACAGCCTCAGCTCAGGCGTTGTGTCCACTGAATGGCGCACAGTGACAGTTATCCCACTCCACAAAGGGGGAGCCACCATGAACCCCGGGAACTACCACCCCATTAGCCTGATGAGCCTGGTCTGCAAGGCCATGGAGCATATCATCATGGAACTTGTAAACAAAGACATTGGTAATCTCCAAACTCTGGACCCCACACAGTTTGGGTTTGTAAAAGGCAGATCACGTCTCCTAAACCTGATTGACTTCTTTGAAGCAATCACCAAAGCTGTAGACGAGGATAAGGTGGTTCATACAGCCTAACTAGATCTTGCTAAGGCTTTCGACACCATCCCCCACTCTGGAATTATAGATAAACTCACTAAACTAGGTATAAATCCCTATGTCACAAGATGGGTTGCCAACTGGATCACTGACAGAACCCACACTGAGAAAGTAGCAGACTCCAAATCCGACACAGGGTTCAGTCCTGGGTCCTCTCCTGGTTTGGTATCTACTTCCCTAAAGTACAGGCTAACACAGAAGGTCTTTGGCTAATGAAGTTTGCAGATGACTACAAACTAAGAGCCATAATCGAAACTCCTAATGATGTGGACATCCTACAAAAGGGCCTCATGAGACAAATGCCTGGGGTCAAAGCCATGGCCTCAAGCTCAATGCCAAAAAGTGCATTGTCATCCCCTTTGGTAAAAACTCTGTACCCATGAACTACCACATAGGCGGTAGTCTACTTAACACCGAAAGCATGATAAGAGACCTTGGAACACAGGTGAACAGTAGTATCTCCTTTGATAATCACAATGCCACAGTAGTCAGGAAATCCTTCTACATGGCACACCTCATCACAAAAGGTTTCTCATCCAGGAAAAAAGAGGTCATTGTTCCCCTCTACTCATAATTCATTAGACCCATTATAGAGTACAGTGCCCTTTTTGGTATGTACCTCACAAGACATCTAGAACAACTGGAAAGGCCACAGACATACCTCACAAAGGGGATTACTGGCCTCAAACAGATGCCCTAAGCAGACCATCTCAAAAATCTCCAGCTTTACCCCATTGCATATTGCCTACTCAGAGGTGATCTCTGCCTAACATGCAAAGCTATGTCAAACCCAGAGCTGATGGACATGCTCCATGTAAAGAAATCCCAATCCCTCCAAGCTACACGCTCAAGGGACCTAAACCTTGTCACCATAATAAACAGAACATGCTGGAGGGATAGATTACTGTCCCAGAGACTTCCCATACTCTGGAACAAACTACCTATCTATATCAAACAAAGCTCCTCATTAGCACTCTTCAAGAAAAATCTTGATGATTGGATGGGAAATATGAAATTCACTCCTGGGATCACTTCTGTGGCTCTGCTCGACAGGGGCACAGGAAAATAATTTTCTTGGGTGGCGAAAGCCAGGGAACCTTTTTGGCTAGGCTTGTATAGGCCCTAAGGCCAATAGCCTAGTACCTACCTATGAACCTATGACCCTATAGCTCTTACTAAGTAGCTACTTACTAAACTGCAGTTGCTAAGTAGCTGCTCCCTGCACTGCTGTATACTGCTGTCATGCTACACAGCAACTTCCCCTTCTGGTGTATCAGTACTTATAGCACAGTGCTGTGGTTTATGCCCACCTGCATGCCATTCACAGAACTGTTACTCATTACTGTGATCAGGATCTATGAATCATAGCAAAGAAAAGCAGCCTGCTTGCCATAAAGTACTAAATGTATTTATACAGCTGTATACCAGGTTTATGAATCTGAGACCAACTGGATTTTTCAGGGTGAGTGGAAGGAACCAGAAGGACTTTTTCTGTTAATATGAATATGTTGTTACAACTTCAACAGTATGCAAAGTAAGGTTAACTGACTGATTATTTCTGTTCTTTTTTTATAACCAGAACAAAGTTTATTCATGTAAAATACAAATCAAAATTTAGAGTGCCAACATCAAAATTAAAACAGAAACAATCTTCCACTCAAGTAAACTATGTACATTAATGATATGCAACAACTCTGTGAGATAAGAACTTAAAGTCATTCATATATGGAAAGAGCAATTTAAAGAACACAAAGTGATATTGCACATGAATGTGGTGTTACTATGTCATGGAAAATTTAAAATATTGAAATATAATACATATATTCAAAGTACTGCACGTTTTGTTTGACTAAAATTGCTTAAAAAACATGGAAGTCACCTTATGTTTAAAGTGTAATACTCAGACAAGATTGTTTCTAATATTCTTGTAAAATCATTTTAAGAAATTATTAATATCTGCTATTTCAACATATTTATACAGAAAAGCATTGTTTCCATTTGTTATCAACCCAGCTAAATCAAACTATAAAGCAGTGCTAATGAGTCATTTTTTGGAATACTAAGTCTGTAGAATTCTGGATTGTGCAGTAAATTATGGGAACATAAGGAATTCAGCCACTCCAGCAATATTTATCATAAGTTTTGAATCTGTAGTCATATCCACATTTTGTGAATGAGGGTATATTCATCTTCTAACTGGCATGAAGTACTTTTAGCACAGGATAATCCAGCCTTTGATAGATTTTGTGTAATAGTTTAAAGTTCAAGCAATGACAGGATGGAATATGTTTAATGACATTGCAGAGTAGCATTCACTCATAATTATTTAGTGGGAATATTTGCTACTCATTTCAAGTCTCCAAACATTCTAGCATTTCTGCATTGCTGCAGTCTTGCATAAGTATCTTCTAAATATATTTGGGGTTGGGAGGTTGGCCTGATGGTTAAGGTGTTTGCCTTACAAACACAAGGTGCAGGGTTTGAATCTCACAAGGGATAATTGGCTAGGCTTAAAATGGCTCGCAAGGGCAGTTAACCTAGTACTAACCTATGAACCTATATGATGCATATAAGTTTTCAGAATAACAATGGTTGATGTTTATTTTTATTATTACTGTTAATTGCACTTGAAAATTGAAAGGGAAGAGTGTGAGTCAAGTGATGAGTTTCTCAGCTATGAATAACAGCTCTTATCTGATAGTATCTCTAAAAATCCTTTTTATAGAATATTATATTAGGATTAAATTAGTATGATGGAATGACAATGGATAATTACATGTTTTTGTAAGTCCCTAAAGGTTTATATTCCTACTGTCCTTATACATATGGAATAATGCCTTTACCATAGTTATTAGCAGTGCTAGATGATGCCAGTGGTAATTATCTTGTTTAAGAGGGTATTCTCTGTGTAAGAATTTCCTTACAGTTACCTAAGATGACCATGTGATTTGAATACAGTACTGTTTTGACATTCTTTTGTATACATTTATTTTATTTTATTTTTATTTAACTTTGCTTGTTCTTTGTTGGCTGTGTTTGTCTCATGAAGCCAGTGTCCTTTTTGCATGGAAGACCAGAGGTGATATTCATACTGACTTGGAGAAACTTTGCCAGAGCACTGAGGGAACTTCCCCTACTCTTTTTGAATAACTGCCATGGGATCTTTTACATCTACCTGAGCTATCACAAGCTTAAGTACATGGGGCCTTAGTTTAACTTCTTATTCAAAGGACAGCATACTCAAGAATGTAGAATTCCATTAGGTGGCACTATAGTGTCAGATTTGGAAAAATGAATACAAATACCTAGTGTGGGAACAGAACCCACAGCCTTCTGGTCTTCTAGCACCCAAGGTGATTGTGTTACCTGTAGCTACTGGCACTGACATTTAGCATTGAGATGTGGTTAAGGAAATTATTGATGAGGGATGGGAGATGCAATCAGTGCTGACAGCCAGCATTAAATCTACTAGATACTGAATAGCCACTTTCAGGATGGAATGAAAGTTAACAGTCACCACACTGAGTTTAAGCTTGCTAATATCAAATCCTTCCTTTTCAAGATCTTTATGTAAAATTTTCTGTGATATCAACTGTCCTCTTTTCTTCCAAATGTGCAATAGTATTAGGGTATAACATTTCTTAAGATGTAGTTTATTGAAAGGTGATAGATGGCAAAGTATATAAAAATATGGAGCTTTGCAAATGCCTTAATTGTCCGTAATTAGGATAGCTATAGATGGCTCTGTCTATGGAACTCAGTGAATACATTTTTTCCAAAGATTTTTGAGGTTTATGCACACTGTATGGTATTTACACTTTTATCTTTGAGTTATTATATATTTTATGTGACCATAGGATCCCATTAAGGAACCTTGGTTTTCATAATTTTCTAATAGCCTAGAATTATTTTTACACACATCATTCTGTCTCAAAGAAATTTAACCTTAAGCCCTTAAACCTCAGCACGTTCCTATAAGATAGTTAATATACATGAGTAACAGACATAAACAGATTTGAGGTAAATCAGAGGCAGTCCTCCACAAATAGCTCTATTTTTAGCTATGCAGTTCTTATGTTGTCATCATTTAATAAACTGGGAAATAAGAACTCCATTTGCCATTATTTTTGTTATTTACAGGATTAACAAAGCAGATGGTGGGCAACCATGCCTCTTGTATCCTTCCAGGAAAAAGGGAGCATGAAGTGTTATTAGTCTACGGAGAAGCTAAGGGCATTTCATACTTAACTTCACACCTTATAAGAAGTTAAAAAGAGTTAGCTACAGTAGTGCTTATTAGAGTGTGTTGATTTTTTTTATATCTGCTAAATGGAAGTCAAGACAATTGTTGTTTATTACTAATTCAGGAGTAATTCAACAGAATGTGAACATGGTCAGTACCCAATCAGCCTGACTTCTATGAAAAGTATTTAGTATTCTAAAGATGAGTTTTTTGGCAAGAATTTTTTAAGTTATTCAGTATCCATCAGGATCAGAAAGATAGGACTGTAAGTAGCTGAGCAGTCAGAACTTTTGTTAGGCTTGGGCCGTACATTAAAATGGGATGTTGGTGGAGAGGGTCATTTGCCAGTTCTGAATGATTATAGAAAGTGCCTTGTCATAGGGAATGAAAAAGGTCCTGCAATAGCACTCATAAATTAATAGATATACTATTAGGTCCATGAGTGTTCCTTCTGGAACTTTTCCTAGCTGTATAGTCCTATTCCTCTGTAACTGGCCTACCACACACTGTATGTGGTATTATTATTATGGAGAAATAGATGGAAAGTTTGGTTCTGTCAGTTATTATCTTAGCCTGACTTTTAAAGTAGGACCATTACTAGAATATGAGTCCTTGTAAAAGTCTACCATAGTTAGGTTTAGCTCTTTGGTGTGTGTTCTTAATTTGCTTGTTTTATCCTTTAATCTCTGCTTGAACATGTATAATCATCTAGTTTTAAGCTTCTAGGCTCACAGTCTCTTGGGGCATTCTTATATGCTAGTCACAAAAACAGAGGCTTTACTTCGGTGAAAATACAAGTATTTTAGATTTAGGGAGGGTGAGTGCAGTTCTAGGGTTAGGGAGTGAGAACTTGGGTTAGGAACTGTGTGAAAGTTTTAGTAGTAGTGCTAGAGCTCTGGTATGGCTATATGACACAGTAGGGGTGGGTATTAGGAGGGCTAAGCAATTAAGACTGTACTAATAGGAGTAAGGGAACTTGGCTTTGAGAGCTAGTGGCAGCAAGCAAGTATGTCACAAGCTACTAGCACATGAGCACTTGTAGTAAAACCTTAATATTTCTCTATTAATACATTCAGTTTTATCCAATAATTATATTCTGTGGCTATTTTGTTTGTTTTCATCTTAACAGCTGACATTTCTTTTTGACACACAACAGTGACAGTATAAATTATGCAAATGATGACATAACCTCATTTTCCAGTTCCTTGCAGTCATTTTCCTCGCTATTGTTAATAGGCGCCACAGAAGTGTGAAGTGAGACTTGGGTACACATCAGGAATTGGAACGTTAAACACCACGATAAATTTAGTTAATATAAAAGTATCATACCACAGTGCTTGCAGGAAACATTTTTGTTACAAATAGTGTGATAATTACAAAAGTTGATTTTTCACAAGGTGAGAGCATGGTGTGTGGGCTGAAGTAAAGTGGCAATCTTGACAGTGAGGTTACATAGAACCATTAATGACTCTATTACTAGTCATTTTTATGACTTAAGCTTTTTTAGCACAAGATCTGCAAACAAATGTCAAGGAGATACTGAAATATCCTCGCAGCTCACATCTCATACGTGCTTTTTGCTGGAGACATTCACAAAATAATCCTCCTCTTAGAACTTCCAGAACATTGTTTACTGGTTATGAACACATGCCTAGATCTGTAATTGCAACAGACTTATAAAACACACTTCTGTCCTTTTATGCAATGCCTTCTGTTGCATGATTATGAAGAATGATTTCTGTACAGTTATATATCGAGTTGTAATGCTTGAAAAGTATGACATTCCCAGGAGGATATGCAACAGAAATATCCAGCATGTTCTGTTTACAACAATAGCAGGTTTGTTTGACAAGCTAGGCCTGCTAATGTTTAGTATGCAGTATTGTACAATAAAGGTATACTGTCTTGACAGCATTTCATACCAGGAAATATTGATTTGAATAAGGTACCTGAAGAATTTTGGGAGCTTTCTGACATTCCATAGAGATCTGTATTTTTGTCCTCAATTTTCTTTCTTTATTTTTATGTCTAAATTTGGATGCAACATGTACAGCTATCATCCCACTATTGCCTGGAATAGACTCCCACTTGAAATCAGGACCCTTACACATCCTAAACAATTTAAGACAGCCACCAAAGAACATTTTAAAAGTCACTGGTCCTACCACTGCACTCTCCCTCCTTAAACAACCCCTTACTTCTCATACTTTAATCTACTTTCTGCCCTTAACTCACTCTTCTCACTAGCTCTCTAATCTTCCTTGACTACTCTTTCTACTGTCTTCTAAAATCTATTAAGCAAATCACCTCAGAGAAACATTCTCTTGTAATTATCTTGCCTTCATGCAACTACATTATGATAAAAACTATATTCATCTTAATGACATATTTCTTTTTATGCATCTTGAAATAGTTTTGATATACTCCTGATTATTGGCGCTGTATAACATTGTACTTAATGCCTTGTAACAATCCTGTAACACTGCTGTTTAATTCTAATTCATAATGAAAACTGTAAAATATGATGGAGCTGTTCTCCCCGGGCCTCCCATGAAAATGGGCTCTTCAGCTCAGTTGGACAATCCCGGTCAACAAATGTAAAATAAATAAATTTTTGTTTGCAATTTATATTTTTATGTATTTTCTTCTCCACTGCAATGACAAATAAGCCACCGCATTGTATTTTCTCTTTCAGCTCTGCCAGTCTACTGCACATTCCCATAATTATACCAGTCTACTGCGCAAGCCTATTATTCTGTCTACTGCACATGCCCATAATAGCCCAAAGGATGAGCATGCAGTGGAATGATCTGATATTTTATCACTACTTTTGCAAGTGACATTACCTACAGTAGTGTTACTCCCTCTTTTAGGTAAATCTCTGCCTTAAAAGGATTTCAAGCAGAGCAGGTGTCCTCCACATATACCCCCAACTCTTTCCCCAAAATAGGTGAGCAAACTCAGTCTCATCATTCCTCTATCTCCCCATCTAGCTCCTCCAGAGCCTGGCATAGTAAATAAACCTAGACTGCGTGGTAATTTCTTAAATTAATTCTGCAGTTCACATTTCTTCTACTGCAATGTGTGTTTTTCTAAACTGCTTTATGCATTTTCTATCGTATGTGAAGTTTGACTTTTTGAATAAAC
The DNA here is from genome assembly GCF_019279795.1 of Protopterus annectens. NCBI lineage: Eukaryota > Metazoa > Chordata > Ceratodontiformes > Protopteridae > Protopterus > Protopterus annectens. The sequence continues at coordinate 1,513,136,259 of NC_056737.1, forward strand.
ACTTTCTTACTCGTCAAAGAGAAGATTCACAGAATCATAGGAGATTACTAGGCTAATGCCTCAAGAGTCCTTATAAGCCTAGTCAGTTTGAGCCAATTTTCTATCCCCAGGGGAAAGAAAACAAAAGTCAGCAAGTGGATTTTTGAAAATTTTTACAGAATGTCTCTGTCGATGAGGGACATGGGTATCACACCAGGAGTGAATTTGTGATATCCCATCCATTGGTCCAGACTGCACTTGAAGATGGTCAGGGAAGGGCTCTGCTTCATGTGAATGCAAAGCCTATTCCAGAAGAGGGGCAGTCTCTGGGACGCAAATCTGTCTTTTGGGTCTATGTTAAATCATTGAACGCTTAAAAAAATGAACAATGATTTATCGAACCCATGTAAGCGAAAGCTTACAATGTCGAATGCTTAGAACAGTGATTTTTTTCTAAGGGAAAAAAAATCGCTGTTTCACAAAACAAACAAACAAAATAAAAAAAAATATAAAACATTACATAAAGTGGGGGGCTTCACCCCCCACACCCCCCGATGTAGGAGGCTGTGCCCCCCACACCCACCCTACTTAAATATATCAACTCCGAGATCGCACTACAGTGATGAAAATAAAGTAATGGAAGCAGCCAAGCAATTTCTTTCCCAGGGAAAGAATTCGCTTATATGCCGTTTCACTATTTTGTCTTTTTGCGCTTTCAAGTTAGATCAAGACGCATTCATAAGAATGCATCTTCAGTCATTTAATAGGAACCCTGTCTTTCCAGCATGATCTATTCATGTCAGAGATCAGATTTAGATATTTGGAGTGGCTACCTTTATGCAGTTAGTTTTTGCAAATATGCAACATTTGCATCAAGGCTGGGTCAAAGACTGCCTTTAGGTGAGGCACAGATCACCCCTCAATAATCAGTAGGAAGATAAAGACAGTAATAGAGCTTTTAATCAATCCACATATGACATGTTGGTTATTTTATTTTTTGGTGAGAAAACCTCTGAGGATGCTCCAACCGTTGCAGGTGCCTGGAAAGGTACATGCCAAAGGCTGCATTGTACTTGATGGTCTGATGAGGTATGAGTACAGTGGCATCTATGCCATACTTAGATCTGGATGCCATACTCTTACTTATAAGCTGAGCCATATAGAAGAATTTCCTCACCACCGTGGGCAGATGGTGATCAGAGTTCAAATTACTATCTCCCTGACACCTAGATCTCACACCACTGAGTTCACTCTTAGGGATATGCTACCAATGCTGTAATCTGCAGGGTCATTTGATTTCCCAGAGCATATTATTATGCACTTTTTCGCATCTAGTTTGAGGCCATGGCTCTGACATCAATCTTTAGTCTGTGTCAGTCTGCGTCAGTAATGGTAGGAATCTAAACAGGAAACTGCACACCCTGGAAACACTCCTCACCTTGGAAGATGTTGATGTCTGTGCAGACACTGAGACATGGTTCAAGGGAACAGACAGCACCATGGCCATGCAAGGCTACAATGCCTTCCACATGTTCAGACTCAAAATGAGTGTGAAAGAACCAAAGGTTGACATGTACCCATCTTTATTAAAGCCAAATACACCTCAAGACTGGTTAAACAGTATGACTCTCTTGAGCTACTCCAGGTCCAACTAACTATAGGTAAAGCATCCTGCCACATCATTGCTAGCTACAGGCCCCCCACCATGAACCAAGAGAAGCACACAACTTACCTGGACTTACTAGAGTCACTCACTACGCAGCCAAATACTTTGGTCATGGGTGATTTCAACTATCCTTCCATCAACTGGGTGACATACACAAGCACAAACATGCTCGCTGTGAGGGTCGTGAACTTTGCCAATATAAATGCCCTGGAACAGCTAGTCTGCACCCCCATAAAGGGCTCAAATATCCTAGATTTAGTACTCACCAACATGGGAGGTCACTGCACTAGCCCCTGAGCATTGCCCTTCATAATAAAATCAGACCATAAATCTGTCTCACTTGAAGTAATGTTCAGACCTGACACTCCCACAAGAGCAAAAAAAAAAAAAAAAAAAAAAAAACTAAAAATTTTCTCCAATGCAAACTGCAGCCTACTAGGCAATAATATAAAAAGTTTCAAACCCACTACTAACACAGCTAACAATGACTCCCATGCAAGGGAGTATGCAAATGCTCTGTACAACCATCTAAACAAGTGTATAGACTTGGCCGTACCTGACTGGATGAAATTCAGATCATCCCAAAAAATAGGCCAATCTGGTGGACCTCAAGTATAAATAGGTTATAAAACAAAAGGAAGAAACTGATGTCTTAGAACAAGAGGGAAGTTACTCAGCAGGAGAAAAATACCCTCCACAGCTTGAGCAAGCAAATTAGATATCTTTAAAGTCCTCTAAAGCTAGTTATGAAGTTAAATTAGCATCCCTAGCTAAGGATAATCATAAGGCATTCTTTAGCTACATCCAAAATCTAAAAGAGAATGCTCAACTATGTACAGAACTTAAAGTGGATGGTACTTCTTATACTGAACCAGAGGAAATTGCAAATCAGCTAGCTGGCAGATTTGGTGCAAACTTCACCCTCCTGTCCCCACCAGCCATATCCCAAAGCCTAACTGACATCAGTCCTATACCCAGTATCTCCAAACAGCAGGTCATATCTGTGCTTTCCAAGACCAAAAATACGGCCTCTATGGGAGCAGTAAACATCCCAGGCAGCTTACTAAATAATCTAAAACAACCTAACAGAATCACTTGGCACTGTCTTTGACCTCAGCCTGAGCACTGGCTTTGTTCCAGTAGAGTGGAGAACAGCAACAGTAATCCCCTTTCACAAAAGGGGTCCATCAACTGACCCTGGGAACTATAGACCCATAAGCCTAACCAGCCTTATCTGCAAGGCCACATAAAGAATCATTATGTACCTTATCAACAAAGACATAGGTGACCTTCAAACCCTTGACCTGACCCAGTTTGGCTTTGTTAAGGATAGATCATGCTTACTGAACCTGGTGGACTTCTTTGATAATGTCACCAAAGCCCTGGATAAAGGCAAAGCAGTACAAACTGACTAATTTGACTTAGCCAAGGCTTTTGACACAATCCCCTGCTCAGTATCATTGAGGAACTCTACCAGCTAAAAAGGCACTATGTGGGTGTCTAATGCCTAGGTCAGTATACAAAAGCCTAGAACTGACAGGTGCAGACTATCTCTGGCAAGGCAGTGTGGTCTGTTGATCCTGTCATCCCAGGCTGATAAATACTGGATCCTCTTGAAATGACACCAGTAGCTAAGAAAATTATTAAAGTCAATAATTTTCTGTTTGTATTGTGGTATCATTCTTGGGGAGGGTAGAATGCTGCTCAATGTGAGGCTCATAGCAGCCTGCAATACATATTCAGAGTAATCTATCATATCTCCATTCATGTAGTCCAGGGTGGTATGTCTCAGGTTATTCACACCCATATGGTCTATGACTGAGTTATACTGATGCTTGTAGTTGAATGACCTGAGTGCCTGCATGATTTAGTGCATCCTTTCCCCTGACAGGCAACTGACTGTAACCCTCTCTTTATCCAACCTGGTGAGGGGGTGTCTGTATGTCTTATTATGGAGTCTCCTGTAGCCAAGATGCTTGAATGTGTGGTGTTTTGCTTTAGGGACTTGCTTGTGGAGACACAGTAATGTGTGTTATGTGTAGTGGTTGTTGTTGACTTGGTTTTGTTTGCATGTGATTTCTGAGGGCAGCGTATGGGAGGCCTCTGAGGTTTTGGTAAGTTAATTGTGAGTACCTATGCATGTGTGGGTTTATGTGCTGAAACCTTATTTAGTGAGGGAAATTATGTACATGTGCTGACTACCTGTTTATCATTTGATTTGCCAGTATTGTGAGAGTCATGTCTCAATTTTCATAGTATAACTACATCTCTCACATACTGTGTTTGTTTCAGGATTAAGTGTTTGTCAGTATACATGATACAACTACCACATTGCCTCAGCATGCCCATGTTTACCAGGCTGGCCACAGAGACAGCAGGAAAGTGCCTCTCCATAGTCTCAGTTTTTTACTATGGGTTTAATCAGAGAGAAGAGTGGGTGGATTTAACTGGATTGGAATGATAGCACATAGATGGAGAATGGGTGCCATACTCAGAGTTAAATACAGCTATTCAACAAGGTGATGCTGCTCTGTGTGCAACTCAGATGCTCCTAGAGCAGCAGGGTAACTGGAGAAGGTTGCAGAGATAGTTACCCTAAGGGGAATTTTAACTTAATAGTATTTGCATCTGTACAGGGCACTGCTAACTTCTGCTTCATGGAGAGCAGTCTAGCTCAAACACTGGGCTTATATAGAATCAGGAAAAAACATGTTTTATGACAGCAAGTCCTACAGACCAATCTGGAGCACACCATACGTTTCAGCCAGCAGCCCCCAGCCCAGACAGATTTGCTACAGTATACTTCTGCCACAAAGGTGCAGTCAGAAAACTCTGTTAATGTAAAATGCTGGTTTACAGCTGAAGTTCAGGGAAATCACACAATCTGGATATTACTGCCCTGTAAAATTAGCAGACACAATGTAATTAAGTACTACAGCAGCAGTGTTAACCATTCAGCTTTGAAACTCTACTAAAGTGTGATAAATGTACCAATTAATACAGGATTCTTATGAAATGCAGTAAAGATAATCAACATAAGTGCAACATGATAGTTATTTTTGTTCTTTTAACAACAGATGGCTTTAGATACAGTAGATTATCTGTAACTCCCAGGCAAAGTAGCTAAACCTAGAGCAGCTCTGAGGAATTAAGCTTAGGATCTTTAACATCCACCTTTTATTGACAGCTTAGCCAGAAGAAATGTGTTTAATGTCTTAGCCAAGGGATGGCACATCATGAGCTGAGCTCATCCCCAACCGCCATGATGCTCAGATATCAGTACTAGAAAATGAGTCCAAATGCTTGCTGTGCACTAAAGCCCACATACTTAACATCTTCCTGACATAAAAGGGAAGTATGCAACCTGCAAAACCATGTAAACTCCTGGCTTAATGTCTCAGGCTTTGCCATGTAGGGTCTAGTCTTTGCCATGTAGGGTCTACCTCCTTTTTTTTTATTTTTATTTTTTTAAGGTTGTCACAGTTTTAGATCCCATACTCAGGATACCTTTATGCCTTTGTATATCTCATCAGTTTCTTACTTATAACATTAAATTTGCAGTTTGGCTGTAATAAGGCCTTCATACTGAAGTTGCCATCATTATCATAAATGTATCACATGCAAGCTTGTTGCGTATCTGCATAAGATCTGCTCTATATGTATAAGTCTTTTTATATATATTTGTTATTTCTTTTAAATGTTATGCCTTGCATTTTGTGCTCTGCTGGTTGTCTTGGAAATCAGTTTTAATGGCAAGTGGCATATTTTTCTCAATGATTTTCCTCTCACAATAGTATTATATTATATAATCATTTACATAAATAAACAATAAAACAGCCTGAGGAGATAGCCTGGGTCTACTACTGTGCATTCTTCACATGTATTTACTTCCTACCCTGCATGTGCATCGTAAATCTTTTATGCTGTAGTAGAGTGTGAATTTAATAGCCACATTACTACACCAGCTATAGTTATCAGAAAAGGGTAAAGCATCTCTTTATGCTTTTGGGAGGATGGCTCACCTGAATGGATGATCTTCATACAGTCTTTATTCTTCACAATCTCATCACCTTAAGAAACAGTGCTCAATGGGTATCATGGTTTTCTACATACTGTGACGATTCCTTCTTTAAAGAAATAATATATGAGTTCAGATTGTACAACATTCACTGTCACTACAGGACCTTTCTCATGGTTTTGCCTTAGCGCTTATGGTGACTAGGGAAACTGTAATAGTAATATCTGCCATATTTGTGACATACAAAATCTACTTTTTGTTTTCCTCAGAAGAATGACTTCCTAAAGTGTCTTCAGAATAAAAATGAGCAGATAATTTGTCCTGTCCAGCAGTATGGAAACAACTTCTTAAGTAAAAAAAAAACTACTAGTGTTCCAAAATTAAGCCTGGGTGGCCTCTAAATGCTACAGATACATATGGGCAGTTCTTTGTATCTGAAACCATTTGTGGCTTCTGCCTTAAAAAGCAACACAAGGTTTTACTGATTTAAATCATACGGTCTATGGTGGAAAAGAGAAACTTACCATTGCTTTGCTGAATCTTGTCTCACCAAAATTAAGTTAATATATCAATAAGTACTTCACTGAATTGGTTAATGACATTAATAAATTTCATGCACCCTCACTGTGGGGGAGGGGATTATACCAACCATATATATCCAGCTTAAATATAACAATTCTGAAGTCAGACAACCTAAGGAAATCCAAAGTTGTCTACATTCTCCAAAGTCATGCAACCTCAGAGTTGTATTATTTTTAAAAAGCATGGCTGGGTCAGGAGGCTTGCTATTCACTGAAAAGTATAGGTCACTGACACTTTGCTAATGTTATATAGATGATGGCCAATGTGTACACTTTCACCCTGATTGGTGAACAAATGTTTTCCAGTAGGTTGTTAATATACAGATAATGCCCGGTAAAAAATAAGCCTGCCATTTCACAGCAGCATATTAAGCTACCATGAAGCTCAGACAGAAAAAAAAATAAATAAAATGACTGTCATGTTTTACCCTCACTCAACAGCAGTGCAATGCCTTGATGTTTAACAAACGTAGCATTTTAGAAAAGTAAATAAAAAAGTGATGCTTGTGTAAGTGGGTGACTGCTCACAAGCATGTGTGAGTTTGTGTGTGAGAGAGACTGAGAGAATGATAGAAAGTGCGAGTGAAAGAGAGAGAGAGAGTGAGAGAGAGAGAGGGTCAGAAACAGAACATAGTAACATGTTTTAATTGCAACAGGCTGTCCACTACTTATATCACTTAAAATAAAGTATGAAACTATAATGACTGGCATTATTGATTAACTTTAATCCTCATAAATTTATCAGTAAATCAACATTATGTGACAAACAGAGCAGAACAATGCGACAAAATCAAGTATAGTTAACAGGTATGGGGGGGTTGCAAAGCCTTGCATTCTATGACTTTTTTTTAATTAATTTGATCACAACAATATATATGAGGTGTATTTTATTTTTTATTTATTTATTTTATTTTACATTTGTTGACCGGGCTAGTCCAGCTGGATTAATGTCCATTTTCAGTGGAGGCCCGGGGAGAAAAGCTCCAGAGGATTGAAACAGTTATTGGAAATACAATTGTATTATAGAAAGGGAAAAAATGTAAGTACAAATATTAAATATCTTAACTAATTAAGTGAGGTCATAGTTTAGAACTAGCAAAACAATATAATAAGGTATCAAGTCTAAACACAAAAAATTTTTTTTTTTTTTTTTTTTTTTTTTTTTTTGTTTGTGAGTTAAGTAATATTTACAGCAAAGGGATAATAACTCAGTTGGAGTAAAAGATGAATAGCAAGTGGTTGAAAAAGTTTATAACAAATATGAGGGTGTCTACAGGCTAGTCTGGGTTGGTACAAGAGCAAAGCCAGAATTTATTAAGGTGTATGGAAAGTTGTTTCTTAAATAGTTGGAGAGTAGGCAAAGAGGACAAAGTGGATGGAAGATTGTTCCATATTTTGCCTATTGAGTTAGAGAAAAGGGAATTGCCTGCTGAATTCATAATTTTGGTACTATTAACAAGTGATTTATCAGAGGAGCGTAGTTGTTTCAGGTTGTTATAAGGAGTCAGGAGGTTGGAAAGAGCTGGTGTTTTAGAAGATTGGTGTAGAATTTTGTATGCTATTAAGAGTTGTTGAAAAATGAGCTTGTTAGGGAGTTCCAGCCAGTGTAGTTGTTTTAGGTTTATACAGTGATGAGCTCTGAATTGGGAGGAGGTGGCAACGCGGGCAATATTGTGGTAAGATGTAGTAAGTTTCTTAAGGTTACTTTTAGATAGATTAGTGTAAATAGAGGAAGCATACAAAAGGGTAGAGATAAGGTGTGTTTGGGCTAAGGTTATCCTAGCTTCAGGTGTGAGGAAGGGCTTTATTCTGTATAGGGATCCAATCTTTTTATTAACAGCTTTTATTGTAGTGTTGATATGGCAATCATAGTTGAGATTATTATCGATAATAACACCGAGAAGTTTGGTTGAGGAGTATTCACTAAACAAAGTGGCTGTAACTGCTGTGCAGGAACTTCCAGGAAGGTGTGTGTGTGCATGTGTGTGTGTATGTATCTGTGTGTCTGTGGGTGTGCATGTATACACTAAATACATACAGATCTTATATTTTGGATATAAACACTTTCTCCATCAACAATTACATATGCTAGAGTAAGTCTGAAACATTAAGAGGAGGAAGTATTACACACCAAAAATATAAAAAAAATGGTAATAAAAAATACAAAAATGTAATAGATCGCCCCTTGTCTTAGTGAAATATTGCCCTCTATGGTGAGTGTTACAGGCGAAAAAACTTCCTTTTAGACTGTAGAGACTGTCTGCCTATGGTGCCTGGCCTTACAACATGCCTGAGCAGGCATTATTTCTCTAATAACACACACCCTGTTGGGCATTATTGCTTGCTTACAGATTTGACAAAATGCTGACTCAGAAACTTCATTCTGACAATATGATTTTTGATCAGATAAGCTTAGGTCACTTGCCTTGATCCAATGCATAACACCAGATATGTAACTCTCATAGTCAGAATGAAAGATTGAATTCCTTCAGCAGCTCTAGCAATACATTAAGTTGGACTGCAGAGGTCTGCATATGACGTGGTCAGAACAGATCTAAAAATAAACATTTAATAGAAAGTTTAAAACAATTGTTGAAATCAGTAGTTAAGCACTTTCATCTCTTGATAAATACAAGACTGCCGTACCTGGTTTAATAACCCCACTGACCAATCAAAATATATTACACACTTAACCCAACATCCATACTAATTTGAGCAAGCATCTATTTTATATGTATGTGCTTGCATCTGCCCTTGGTGTCCCACACATACCTTGCTCTTTTATTCCTCCTGAAACTGCTTCCTAAAATTAGTAGGGATGTTGCTTTAAGTGTGTAACACATTCTGATTTGTCAGTGGGTTTATTTAAACCAGGCACAACATCTGTATCAATTGTTCTGATGAAGTCTTGTATTCGCCAAGATGAAAGCACTTAACTACTGATTTTAACAATTATTTTAACATTTTTATTAAATGCTTATTTGCTGTATGCTGTTGGCTGTTCGACTATTCTGACCACAATAATCACATACCTTGGTTCATAGTTTGGTATTTTGTGGATGCTCGTTTTTGTCTGGACTGCAAATGTATTTATTCTGTGAACCTTCAGAACACATTAGTATTAAAGCTTATAATGTTACAGAAAAATGCAATACTTGATCATCATATCCTATGATAAATGGTCTTTGTAATGTATATGCACACAACTAAATGTCAGTGGCACTTTCCTTGAACCAGTTCATTAACGCAACCTGGCACTGAGTTCTTGCTTCATGGACAGTAAGTTTATCAGGTTAGTTTTCAAACTCAGAGTTTTCAAATATGACATAAAGTACAGTTGCATAAGTAAACTTACCATAACAGCACATGTTTGAATGATCACTACTGCAGTACCCTTAGCTATATGGCTTATATTCTGACAAGGATATAACATCCAGGCAGCTTCCAAAGGGCACCTACCACACACCCAAACTATCAGGTAGCTTGAGCAAAGCTAACTAAAAAACACATTTGGGCACCAAGCCCGTCAGAGCTTTCCTGCCAACAGATAGAGGGAGGCTGAAACCTGAAAAGGCGATACTAGGAAGAACAAAAAATAAATAACCACACCCTGGCATGAACAACATATTAAAAACAAGGGGCGGGGGAGGAAGGAGATACTGCAACAGTGATTACTGTTGCGATAATATTACTTACACAACTGTATTATGTTTATCGTATTGATCACTGCTGCTGTAGCCTTAGCAGTATAGGCAGATTACCCTAGATTACCACATTTAAGAGGTGAAAGGAGAAGACTCTAGTAGCCCTTGGAGAATGATCCTTGCAAAGCCTGATCTAGACCTAGAGAAGCAATCAGACTTATACTGCTGTGTAAAAATATGTATAGAGGACCAAGTTGCTGCTTTTAGAATACTTCTAGACTCCAACCCTTTCCAAAAATCCATAGATGAAGCCAAGGCCCTGGTAGAGTGGGTCTTGACCCTGCCTGGAATAGATTTACTTACTGTGCCGAGTATAACAAAAGATAACAGCCATAGAAAACCATTTGGAAGTAGTCTGGTTTGACACAGGTTTTCTCTTCTTCTGAATCTGAAAGATTTAGTTTTGTCAAAATAGTACCTGAGTTGTCTGTGGAAATCCAAGTTATGAAGCATCCTTTCCCTTCATTTTTGGATTCAGGAAAGAACATTGGGAGATGGATAGTTTGGTTTAAAGTAAACTCAGATACCACTTTAGGCATAAAAGAGGGATTAATACTCAAATAAACTATGTCCCTGTATAAAGTGAATTAGGGTTGACTGACCATAAGAGCTTGTTACTCAGAACATTTTCTGACATGTTAAACTTGATTTCTGCATTGGTAACTGTATTTAGAACACAACCTAGAGCTGTTTACTGAATTTCCTGTTTGCACTTATTTTTAAAATCATTTTTTTCTTAAAACTTGCATTTTATCTGTCTCTGGCCTAGCACTCAAGTGTGGGGTCATTTACTGCACTGTTATAACTTGTTGATACTTGTGAAACTCTGCTATCTTTAAAAAACAAAAAAACAAAAACATTTTGCTTTTTTCCCACTTTTCTGAGATTTAAAATAGTTCAGTTACAGGCTTGCTGTTCTGAACTGTTTGTAAGTTTCTTGGAGGCCATTTTTTGCTTGGGCTAAATGGAAGTCTCTCTGTTCATCAGTGGCAGTGATAAACATTGAGCAGCCTGCCTGCCCCTGTGGGAGTGGTTACTGCCTTGAAACTGTAGTTTTATTGGCCATTTTTGGTCAATTCCAAACTCCTTGATCTCCCTCTCTTAGAACCAGATTGCCTCGTGGTTTTGGCATCTTTTCAGACTTGTTGGCTGTTGGGGAAGCACCCACCAAGAGGAGAAAATGCTGAGAGAAGAAAGGAGCCACTTTTGAGATTTTAAGTATTTTTCTTCAGATTATTTGATAAGTTTTTCTGCATAGCCGCTTACTTTGAGCATTTTCTGGCTTGTTAAACTTGATTTCTGCATTGGTAACTGTATTTAGAACACAGCCTAGAGCTGTTTACTGAATTTCCTGTTTGCACTTATTTTTAAAATCATTTTTTTCTTAAAACTTGCATTTTATCAGTCTCTGGCCTAGCACTCAAGTGTGGGGTCATTTACTGCACTGTTATAACTTGTTGATACTTGTGAACCTCTGCTATCTTGAAAAAAACAAAAAAACAAAAACATCTTGCTTTTTTCCCACTTTTCTGAGATTTAAAAAAGTTCAGTTACAGGCTTGCTGTTCTGAACTGTTTGTAAGTTTCTTGGAGGCCATTTTTTGCTTGGGCTAAAGGGAAGTCTCTCTGCTCATCAGTGGCAGTGATAAACATTGAACAGCCTGCCTGCCCCTGTGGGAGTGGTTATTGCCTTGAAACTGTAGTTTTATTGGCCATTTTGGGTCAATTCCAAACTCCTTGATCTCCCACTCTTAGAACCAGATTGCCTCGTGGTTTTGGCATCTTTTCAGACTTATTGGCTGTTGGGGAAGCACCCACCAAGAGGAGAAAACGCTGAGAGAAGAAAGGAGCCACTTTTGAGGTGTTAAGTATTTTTCTGCAGATTATTTGCTAAGTTTTCCTGCATAGCCGCCTACTTTGAGCATTTTCTGGCTTGTTAAACTTGATTTCTGCATTGGTAACTGTATTTAGAACACAACCTAGTGCTGTTTACTAAATTTCCTGTTTGCACTTATTTTTAAAATAGTTTTTTTCTTAAAACTTGCATTTTATCTGTCTCTGGCCTAGCACTTAAGTGTGGGGTCATTTACTGCACTGTTATAACTTGTTGATACTTGTGAACCTCTGCTATCTTTAAAAAAACAAAAAAACAAAAAATCTTGCTTTTTTCCCACTTTTCTGAGGTTTAAAAAAGTTCAGTTACAGGCTTGCTGTTCTGAACTGTTTGTAAGTTTCTTGGAGGCCATTTTTTGCTTGGGCTAAAGGGAAGTCTCTCTGTTCATCAGTGGCAGTGATAAACATTGAGCAGCCTGCCTGCCCCTGTGGGAGTGGTTACTGCCTTGAAACTGTAGTTTTATTGGCCATTTTGGGTCAATTCCAAACTCCTTGATCTCCCTCTCTTAAAACCCTCTTTTGCGTGGTTTTGCATGTTTTTGTGCATAGCGCAACAACGGGCAGCGCCGCCTAATTGGGTTTAAACTATTCCTGGCTCCACAAAGTCTGCTCTTCACTTTTTCCCTCAGAACTGCTCTATCTCTCAAATTAAACACCATATTCTCATTCTAAGGCCCTTCACTGGTCCAAATAAGTAATCTTACAAGTTAGCACTATTAAACCATAAGCACTACGTACTCTTATACTCTCTACGATTACCTTGACCCCTATTGGTCCATCTTAATTCAGTTTCCCTATATTACTCTAGCATGTCCAAAGGTCAGTCAATGGTTTCCTCTCCAGTCCAGCTGGTGAATCTGGGAATTTTGAGGCAATGTTACAACTGTCTCATGTACACGGACAACCCTCTCCTCCTCCAAACAGGTTCAAATATATGTGAGAGATGCAACCATATAGCCAAACATGAGGCTGAGCTCTTTCATCTCAAAACTGGTGAAACCAGTCAGGTGGAGAAGGCAACCTCACACAACACAATTCCAGTATCACATAGTCCCACCACATCAGCGAACCAAACACATAAATACACAAAAACATACTCAGAGGCTCTAAATAAACATCTACCTAAGCAACAGAGACCTCCAAAGCAGACATCCAAGCAAACGCTACCCCAAAACAAAACACGCACAACACATAGCCCACAAAGTCAGTCTGCCAAGCAGCCACAGCCCTTAAGGCTGAATAAAACACCTGATACTCTTGTAATAGGTGACTCTATTGTCAGACACACTGACGTCCCGCTCACCAGGCTGAACAAAGAGAAGGTCACAGTGAGCTGCCTGTCGGGCGCTAGGATCCGCCAAATAACGCAAGCACTCAGGTCACTCCAAAGCAAATACAAATATGACTCAGTCATCGTACATGCTGGTGTGAATGACCTGAGACGTACCTCCCTGGACTACATGAAAAGAGACATAGAGGAGCTCTCTGATCATGTAGCCCAGGCCGGTGTGACCCTGACCTTGAGCAGCATCTTACCCTCACCTAGAATGATGCCACAGTACAAAAACAAAATGATCGATTTTAACAATTGGCTAAAATTTTGGTGTCATTCAAAGGGGATCCAGTGTCTGTCAGCCTGGGATGACATGCTCGACAAACCACATTGCTTCATTAGGGACAGCTTGCACCTGTCACCCCTGGGCTTTCGGATATTGGCAAAGGCTCTTGCCACCCCCATAGTGCCTTTTTTAGGCAAGGCTCAAAAGTCAAACCCACCTCCATAGACAGCACAAGGAACAAGAAACTAAGGGTAATGCTGCTAAACGCCAGAAGTCTTAACCTCAAGATGCATGCACTCGAAGCTCTTCTCAGTATGGAGAGCATCGATATCTGTGCAGTGACAGAAACCTGGTTCAAGGCTCCAGAGAGCACCCCAGCACTACCAGGTTATACCTCATATCATGCTTTTCGGCCCCAAAACCTGGACCAAACCACAAAAGGAGGGGGAGTTTCCATATTTATCAAGGATATCCACACCTCCAGGTTAGTGGCATTGCACGAAGTATCGGAGATCATCCATGTGCACCTAACAGTGGGCAAGAGTGCTTTTCAGTTTATACCATCCTACAGACCACCCCCTCAAAGTCAGGAATCCCACTTGGTTTTCCTGAAAACATTGGAGAACATGAAGATCTCTCCGAACACCATTATATTGGGTGACTTCAACTACCCAAACATAGATTGGGAGCACTACTCAAGCCCCAGCACCTTAGCCCAAAGGTTCCTGGAAATTATAAACTCAAATGCTATGGAACAACTAGTTACCACTCCCACAAGAGGGGATAACATACTAGACCTGATCATTACCAACATGGGTACTCTATGCTCCATACCAGAAGTATATCCCTCATTGGTAAGATCAGACCATAAATTAATTTCACTGGATATCCACATCCCGACCCCACTCCCAACCCAGAAAACTACAGTGAAAAACCTCTCAAAAGTGAACTTCTCACTTCTCAAAACCGAAGTGGAATCCTTCAAGGCCCCAGGGCCAGTGGCAACTACGACCCAAACTGCAGAATCCTATATAAACGCATTCTACGGACAGCTCCAGGAATGCATGGAACATGCTATCCCAAACAAAACCAAGACCCAATCATCCAAAGGCAGGCATCCAGTCTGGTGGACCCCAGCCATAAATAAACTGTACAACAGAAGGAGGAAGCTACTACATGATAGAGCAAAATCCATAATAGGGAAGGCAGCTCTGATCAGTACTAGCAAAAAATTACGATCCCTCATAAAATCCTCCAAGGCCAGCTTCGAGAGAAATATTGCACAGGACACTAAAGACAATCATAAGGCTTTTTTTCAGTTATGTTAAGAACCTGGGATGCAACTCCCAGACTTGTTCTGAGTTGATTCTAAATGACAAAAAATACACTGAACCCACAGACATCGCCAATATCCTGGCAGACAGGTTCAGTGCAAACTTCTCCACCCCCCCCCCCAAAAGAGCAAGTATCTATCCCGGCAGAGGGCTGCCTTCCAAACATCTCTAATGCTCAGGTGAAGGCTGCCCTCTCCAAAGCAAAAAACACTGCTTCCATGGGACCAGATGGCGTCCCGGGTTGCGTCCTACATGAACTCCAAGAAGAATTAACCCCTCAAATAAAACAGCTGTACAATCTCAGCCTCACTACAGGATATGTGCCCACAGAATGGCGTACAGCAACAGTGGTCCCACTCCACAAAGGTGGAGCCTCTACGGACCCTGGAAACTATCGCCCCATAAGCCTGACTAGCCTAGCCTGCAAGGCTATGGAGAGGATCATCATGGAGCTCATAAACAAAGACATTGGGGACCTACAGACACTAGATCCTGCCCAATTTGGCTTTGTCAAGGGCAGATCCTGCCTTTTGAACCTGGTCGACTTCTTTGAAACAGTCACCAAAGCTATAGATGAAGGGAAGGTAGTCCACACCCCCTATCTGGACCTAGCAAAGGCATTTGACACAATACCCCACTCGGGCATCATAGATAAGCTATCCAGCTTAAATATAAACCCCTGTGTCACAAGATGGGTCGCAAACTGGCTCAAAGACAGAACCCACAGAGTGAGAGTTGCTGGAGCCATGTCAGACTCGAAACCGGTCACAAGTGGCGTCCCACAAGGTTCTGTCCTGGGACCGCTCTTGTTCGGTATATACTTTTCCGAGGTACAGGCCAACATGGGAGGACTATGGCTCACCAAGTTCGCAGATGACTGCAAACTGGGCGCCATAATCGACTCTCCAGCTGACACAAACATCCTTCAAAAAGGTCTAACAGAGACGGATAACTGGTGCCAGAGCCATGGTCTAAAGCTAAATGCCAAAAAGTGTATAGTCATACCCTTTGGCAAAAACAATGTGCCCACAAATTACCACATAGGTGGTAACCCATTAAGTACAGAGAAAGTAATTAGGGATCTGGGGACCCAAGTTGATAGCAATCTCTCCTTTGACCAAAGTGGTTAGAAAGACCTTCTACATAGCCCACCTCATCATGAAAGGATTCACATCTAGATCCAGAAAAGTAATCGTGCCCCTTTATTCATCTCTCATCAGGCCTATCATAGAATATAATGCCCCTTTTGGGATGTACCTTACCCGACACCTGCAGCAATTAGAAAGACCCCAAAAGTACCTCACCAAGAGGATCAAGGGACTCAAGTAGATGCCATATGCTGCTTGGTTAAAAAACTCCAGCTCTACTCAGTTGCATACCGCCTACTTCGAGGCGATCTATGCCTGACATATAAAGCTATGTCCAATCCAGAATTAATGGACATGCTCCTCCTCAGTAAATCTAAATCCCTTAGAGCCACACGCTCGAGGGACTTGAACCTCAGCACAGAAATAAATAGAACTTGCTGGAGGGACAAATTCATAACCCAGAGGCTCCCTTTCCTCTGGAATAGAATTCCAATTCATGTTAGGCAGAGCACCTCACTGAATCTCTTCAAGAAGAATCTTGATGAGTGGATGGGGGATCGTAGGTTTGTCCCGGGGATTACTTCCGTGTCACTATTAGACAGAGGCACAGTAAACTAAACCTTAAAAAGGGCACAGTATACTCAAATCAAGGGGTGGCGTAAGCCAAACAAAATCTGGCTAGGCTTGTAATTGCCCCAGGGCAGATAGCCTAGTATGAACCTATGAACCTATAAGATACTCTTCTTGCAGAGGTCAAAGCAATCTTCCATGTTAAGATCCTCAGTTCATCTATGTTATCTGGTTCAAATGGTGCAAGTATTAGCTTCTCTAACACAAAATAAAGATGCCAAGGAGGGGCCACCAATTTTCTTGGAGGCCTCTTATGCAAAACCTCTTTCAAAAACATTTTGACGTGAGACTGCATTGAAGGAGGAGGATCCATGGGCAGACATGCGGAAATGGACGATAAATGAACCTTGCTAGGTGAGTAAGAAAGGGCATAGGATAGTAACTTACACAGATATTGTAAAACCAGAGAACAACTAGCCCTGAATGGATGCTAGTTATATTGTTTGCACCAGCTAGAAAATCCTTTCCATTTGGCAATATAGAATTTTATAGTAACAGGTGTTCTTGCTTCCATTAGTAAATGCTGCACATCCTCAGTAAAGAGGTGACTAAAAGGAATTAAGAATCTATCATCCAGGCAGTCATTTGAAGTTGTTTGGTGTCAGGTTGTATCAGTCACCCTTGTTCTTGTCTGAGTAGACCCAATCTGTGAGGAGGCTTGTGATAATTGCTTCTGGACATTTCCAAAAGAAAGAAGAACCAAGGTTGCCTGGGCCAGAAGTGAGACACCACAATGATCTTGAGGATTTCTTCTGAATCTTCATAAGCACCCTGAATATTAGTGGAAAGGGTGGAAAAGCATACAGGAACATTAATGTCGAAGGAAAATAAAAGGCACCTGTCTGCTGGGCCTTCTTGCATGGGGTCCTTTAGCATAATATTGCCAGAAGATTGTTTAGAGTGGAGGCAAAGAGGTCTACTTGAGGAACTCCCTAAAGATGCATCAAATCTTGGAAGATCCCTGATCTAATTTCCAACTGTGAGGGTCTGCGCTTGTCCTGCTCAGCTTGTTTTGCCAAACAATTATTCTCTGAGGGAATGTATGGTACCTGTAGAGTGAGATTGTTCTGTGAAGTTATATCTCCAGCTTATGTGGTTGGCTTGCAAAGGTGGCATGATTTGACTGTTGAGTGCCACATAACTGTAGTATTGTCTGTAACAACTTGAAGAGGTCCTGGGGACCAAAGATGACTCAGAGAGTCGAATGCCTTGATCAAAACAAGCATCGCTTTTATATTTATATGCTTGTATCTATCTTTGGTGTCCCACACAGATCTTGCACTTTTATTTCTCCTGAAACTGCTCCCCAAGCAAAGTCCAAGGTGTCTGTGCTGACTTACAGCTTTGTAACATAGAGGGAGAAGGGGAGACCTGGATTTAGGGATATTTTTTTGTCTCCACCATGTGATTTCTCTTCAGACAACCCCCAGAAGTGGGATTTAAAAAGACAAAGGGTGTTGGTGCTGGAACCATAGACACTTCAGATTTCACTGTATCGTTTTCATGTGGAGTCTTGCCAGGAGTATCATGAGAATCACAGAAACCATGAGACCCAAAATCTTGAGGTATTTCCTCTCAGTGACCACAATCTGAGTGGAAAACCCTAAAAACAGATCGATATGTAGATCTATTTCTTCTGTGAAAGAAAAGCTGTTTGAACTGTGGTATCTAATTCACATTCCAGAAACACATTCCTGTGTGGCGTCAGGAAAGACATTTGAATGTTCTCTTGGAATCCCATCTAGTGTAAGGGATCTCTCACCCAAGAGAAAGATTCCTGACACTTTGAAAAGAGTCTGCAAAGATAATCAAGTCATCTAAATATGGAAACGTATGGATACCCTGTACCCTGCAATGTGCTATAACTGGTGCTAGGACACTTTTAGAACACTCATGGTCAGTGGATAGTCCAAAGGGTAAGATAGAGAAGGGGTAATGTGATTCAGTCACATAAAACCTTAAGAAACACCTGCAATCTGGATGAATACGGATGTGATGATAATCATCTTATAAATCTAGTCTTACTGGGAAACCTAAATGAGGAATAGGAGGTAAAAGGTTGTGAAGTGACATCATTTTGAATTTGGGCACTATCACAAAAAAGTTTAGGAAAGAAACATCCAGAACTGTTCTCCAAGCATTTCGTTCTTTCTTTGCCACTAAATACATCATTGAATAAAACCCCTTTCCCACCTGGAAAGTAGGAACTGGAAACATCACTCCCTGGGACAGCATGTGATAAAAGATAGAAATAAGAGTCTGGTCTGGAGAATGAGGAGTTACCCCCTGGAAAGGAGGAATTTCCATCCATTTCCATATGTATCTCTGGTGAATGATCTTCACACTTTCTGGAAAACAAAATGGGATGCCTAGGTTGGAGGGGGAGAACAAAGTCTCTTAAATAGCCATTCTGACTTATTGGATCTTGGATTTAGGAGTTTCCACAATTCTTCTTGGAATCCTCTTGCTATTTCTTCTTAAATGTCTGTTTACCTACATTTTGTTGAGACCATTTAGTTTTCTTCTTAGCAAAATGCGATGAGAAGTTACAGAATCCCATGGATAATTTGGAAAAGAAGGTCTGCAAAATGTTAGAGATTCCCTGTATCAGGTAACCCCTTTCGTCACACCTTTTGATCACCTCTGAAGCAGAGAGGCCAAAAAAATAAATCTCCAAACAAAGAAGAATTTAAAATCTCATTTTTAAAATCATCTGTGAGGCTTAGAGACCACATCCATGCAAACCTTCCCAAAACAGTATCAGTGGCCATAGCTCTTGAAGAAGTATCAAGAGTGTCTTGCACACACTGTGTACAGTGAGTAGTGACTTGGACAATAGAATAAATTAAACTATTTAAAGCAGATTTTTCCTCACAAGAAAAAAAAAAAAAAAACTGCAGGCAAACCATTCCTCATACTTTCACAACTAGTAGTGACAAACCTTAACATATAAACATGACATTTCAAAATTCTGAAAATCAGTCACAGAAGCATACATTTTTTCCCATACTTAGCAATAATCTTCCTGTCCTTATCAGAAAGAAAAGGATTGGAATTAATTAAACTTTTAGCAGCAGTAGTATTAACTAGAACTATAGTTGTTGGGTCAGGTTTGAGAAGAGTGTATACAAACTTAAATGACTGAGGAACTTTATACATTCTGTCTGCCTTTTTAGGAGCAGCTATCAGGAAAATTGCAGGGAGTAGCACACATATATCCAACAAGACAGACAAAACAGGAGGAATAGGTGCAGCTTCTAGAAATTCCTTCTGTAACAGCTCATAGTAGTTTCTAAGGGACTAAGACACCTCAGTGTTCTCCCACTGAAAACACTGGCACATTTTAGAAATAGTCTCAGAGAAAGAAAACCACCATTGGGAGAATCAGAAACTGAGCTCTCCTCTGAGTCTGAATCAGAATTCTGAGGAGGAAACATCATCTGTCCCTTCATTCCCCTGTCCAGATTCAGAATCTTGAGTGTCTTTAGGAAAGGAAGAGTTATCTTTCTTTTACCAGAAACTGCTTTACAAGAAGGATCAACAGCTTGAATTAAAGCCTGAGCCAGTCCCAGTAAACTATTCCTGTCTAAGGAAATTTGGGGAACAGTAGACAGGTGCTTAGTTTTCTGCTTCGGTTTGACAGGAAAATTGGGTCAGCAGTGTTTTTTTCTGGCAGCATCAGCTTCCCTGGGCATGGGCACAACATTGTGACAAAACAAGGAAACCTTCTCTGTTCCCTCTCCTGGCATTGAAAACAGCGGCTTTCTCTTGCCCACTGAGGGGACCCAAATAGTCACTGAGAACTTGGCTAACCCCTGGTCCATAGTGGCTGCAGGTGCTACATCTGAGGGATTTGGGGTAAAAGATGAATGATCTGAGGTACAAGAAATGGCCACAGCTGAGTCACTGACCTGCAGCTGAGACAAATTGTTAGCCTGCTGTGGTGTCAAAGGCTGTTTCCTTAACTTTTGCTTTTTGTGGCTGTTAGGAGGATTGACTGTGAGACCCACAGTTTGTTCCATGATCAAGCCAAAAATAGTGTCTCTTTCACAAGGAAAACATGTAGCAACTGCTGGTAAAAATAAAAAAAGAAATCTTTAGAAAACTCACTTTTTCTCCCAGAGAAACACAGTAAAGAGCATTTTAAAACACAATGTCAGCTCCACAAAGTAATATAAGCATAACTTCTCCACAGAAATAAAATTATTTTCAGTCAAATTAAACAACTTTTAAACTGGCAGGAAAAAAGAGTGCTTCTGTATAAAAGTACAGTACAGTCTCATGGCAGCCCATTAAAACACCAACTCTGTGCTTTCAAATAACTTTCCTCTGTGCATTAAAATAATTTTCCTGAAGAGGAATGTAAAAATAATAAGCAAAATTATTAAATGAAAGTTTTTTTTCCTAAAGAGAACTTATCTGCCCAGCAAAGGAACAGCACAAGCTGCTCATCAATAATTGAAAGCCACAGACAAGCATACGTACTCCAGCACCCAAACTTTTCTTTTTGTCAGCTCTGCTCAAGCTGCCTGACAGGTTGGGTTATTGGAAGGTGCCCTGAAGGTTTGGAAACTTGGTGACTGTCATATCCTTGGCAGGATATATTCCATATAGCTAAGGCTACTGCAGCAGTTATCAATATGATGAACATTAAGCCTTCTTTATGTTGCAAATTATCAGAGCTAATCTTTCTGTCTCAGGTCCTGCTTGATCAAGTTACAAATGCTCCTCAGTTAATGAGAAGTTTGATATCATCTTTTAATAAATATGTTATAAAGTATGGAAAATATGGTGTGCAAATAAAAGAAACAAGACTTGCAGAAGATAATGCCTTGACAAAAGAAAATGCATGGTATGGTTCAGTAAGTGAAAATATATGGTAGATAAATAAATGATAACTCCTTTGTAGAAGATATAAATGATAACTCCTAAAGGAAGGTGGTTAATATTTCTGAGTACTAACTTTGTGGAAGTGATAGACTGTTCTCATCTTTTCTGTTCTCCTACATCCTTCCTTCTGAGTCTAGCACTGGAATATGCTGCTCCATACATTTTCCTTCAAGAACTGGATTGTATCCCTTTCCAAATAATAATGGATTCTTCTTCTGCCTTTTATGTTTCCCTCAAAGATTCCTGTGTTTGCTAGGTCCAGTTTTACTGACCTGTTGGAAAATCATTAGGAATCTCAGTCATTTCCCAGATTTGTATGCAGCAGGATTTGTCATGGAATGCTGCAGTGGACGATCCTTAGACTAATGAATGCAGCTAAATGTATTATCTGTTATACAATACCATACCATACTAGGATAGTGGTTCGTAACAACATCTCAACAGTTTTAAATGTTAAGGGGTAAAACCTCAAAAATCAAAACATCAACATCGCAAATGTCAGGTGTAACAAATGTAAAACCTACAATTTGTGATCACAGTAAAGCAGGGATCGGGAAATTTGCCCTTTCCCCATCACTGTGGTTTTTTTTGTTTTGTTTTTGTTCTCAACATTTTGGATGTTAATGTTATGTCACTTGACATTCAAAACATTTTATAAAATAACACAAAGCCCTAGAATAGACTTCTATTGAAAAGGTAGTATCATAGATGACCATTATGTAAAAACATTGTGATATCCCCATCATGTTTATTGCTTCCATTGCAAATTGAAAAACTTGATTCTTATCTTGTAAGAATATTAATTTTTATTTTAATTTCATTAGTGTAACAGTTTGTGTAAACTTATAATTTTATATATATATGTATGTAAAATAATATATATATATATATATATATATATATATATATATATATATATATATTACATATATATTATATATTTTATCTATATATGTGTGTGTGTATTTTTATCTATATATGTTGTGTGTGTAAAGTAATATATATATATATATATATATATATATATATATATATATATATATACATACACACATACAGCTATGTTATATGGGTTGGAGACAGTGGCATTGACAAAAAGGCAGGAGTTAGAGCTGGATATGGCAAAGTTAAAGATGTTAAGATTTGCACTGGGTGTGACGAGGGTGGACAGGATTAGGAATAAGTATATTAGAGGGTCAGCCCAGGTTGGAAGGTTTGGAGACAAAGCCAGAGAGGCAAGATTACATTGGTTTGGACATGTGCTGAGGAGGGATGCTGAGTATATTGGGGAAAAGATGCTAAGGATGAAGCTATCAGGTAACAGGAAAAGAGGAAGGCCTAAGATAAGGTTTATGGATGTAATGAGAGAGGACATGCAGGTGGTTGGTGTGACAGAGCAAGATGCAGAGGACAGGAAGAAATGGAAAGTGATGTCATTTGGGAGGGAGATTTTCAGTGTTTTTAGTATTTAAATTGTGTTTTAATGTTCAGTTCTTGTTTGATAAAGTCTCCTGAATTGTATAATTGGAGACAAAAGCGCTTATTATTTTATGTTGGTGAATACTGATAATCATTTTTATTCTAATAAAGGACTGTTTTTACCATTCTGCATTGGTATATACTTGCCAGTGGACTCCATTACGTTTTTTGGATTTACTTGTTGGTTTCTTTTATATCAAGAAATGGAAAGAGATGACCCGCTATGGATGATATATATATATATATATATATATATATATATATATATATATATATATATATATATATATATCTATTTCCCCTGTCAGAAGGATGAAAGCTTACAAGAGTAAATGTCAAAAGACTGAATTGGGAAACAAAAAACAACATCTGTGTTTTTGCAGAGGGGGCAAGACCCCCTACAGCCTACAACTCCCCCATACCCTGTGCTAATTATATATATAAACACTGAGACTGCATTACAGCGGGGAAAGGAGCAAACCCTCAACCCCCCACTGTAGCATGATCCTGCACAGTTAAGGTCTTTGCGTTCAACCTTCCAAGTTTTCAATATTCCCATTTCCGTCTTTTGACATTTGCTGTTGTGAACTTTTGTCCTTCTGATAGTGAACCATATATACATAAATATAAACAAATATTGAACTACAAACTTATCAAACCTCATAATATCGAAAAACAACTTCAAAAATGTCAACTGCACAAATCACCAGCACAAAAAAAAATTCCCCTAAACAAGCTTTCTTTAAAGGAGCAAGCCAACCTCCCCTCAAGACCTAAATATCACAACTCCATGGTCATACCAATATGATGAAAGGAGAAATCTCCCTGCACAAGGGAATCACTGCCAGCATTCATTAGATAATCAGACTGACAATGACTTACACAACTACAACCATTCATATTCATGCTGGCATGCACTCAAAAACACACAATCACCTACCTTAATCCAGCCAAGCACTTCCACAAGCAATAGCCTATCCTGTGTCCATTCTCATAAATAGGTCACTATCATAATGCAAGGTACCCACCTTGTGGAAAATATCACATGTTATTTCACTGCATAAAGGCGGTAACTCCCTAGAGCTCACCAACTATTGCTCAATCACAATTTTATCTCCTTTACCCAAAATATTAGAAAAAGTTGTTCATTCTCAACTAATGCAGTGCCTGCAAAAAAAACTGCTTTCCAAATCTCAACATGGCCTTAGACCTTCCCACAGCACCACTACAGCACTACTACCATTTACCAACTTAGTCAACCACCATAGAAACAAGGGTCTATTCGTATCTCCCATATTCTTAGACTTATCAAAAGCCTTTGACATGGTAAACCACAGTATGCTTCTTGAAACTCTATCTACCCTAAACATTTGCCTCTCCTCTATATCATGGTTCAATAACTACTTATCAGGCCGTAAGCAAGCAGTTATATGGCAAGACACTTACTACAAGTATCCATAGGAGTCCCGCAAGGGGCCATCCTCGGCCCATGGCTTTTCTCTTTATTTACCAACCAGATCTCTTCATCGTTACTCACTGCCTCAGCAGTGCAATACACAGATGACACCACCATTATAACTGCTGCCCCCACCCTAAATGAACTATAAACCCTAACCCAAACTAATTTTACTCTAGCCGAAACATGTTTCACTAACATCAAACCTATTCTTGAGGGGGCGGAGCCTAGATAGCCAACTGAGAGCAATGAATTTTGAGAGCTCCATAAACTAGTATAATAATAATAATTTCATTTCTGGACAATGAACTAATATTAAAATCTGCTTGGAGAAAAATCACCTTTAAAATACAATCAAAGCCTGATAAGGTTTGACAATGATTATTTTTCCAGAATGCTACAACAAAGGAAAAAATCTGGCCAATAATAAAACGGTTGAAACAAAACAACATGAAAGCATAGCAGGCCTTTCCAGCCAAGATAAAAATACCTTTTGCCAATGAGATGAGAACCTTTAATTACTTAGAAGAAGCTACTATATTCATCAAAAACAACAACATAGTGTCTATCCCAGAAGAAATGGAATGGATGGCCCCTACTCTTAAAAGAACAAAAGAAACAAATCCTTGGGCAGATGCTAGAAAGAAGAAACAAAAAACTGATTCTAAGATAGCTGTCCCAAAAAAAAAAAATAACTCTTACAACTTCATCTCTCAAAGTATCAACTGATATGGTACATCACTTGTCATCTGTTTTTATTTAAAAAAAAGGAGGGTTTCTTGAACAACTGAGAAACAGTGATGATTTATTCAGAATGTTCAAAGAGTCCAATAATTCTTCACAAACAAAGGTAAATATAAGCCAAACAAAGCAACATATAATACAAACATAAACGTTTCTATTCCCCTACTTGAACTCAATGAATACTTATCTTGTTCATTTTTCATTGATTTACTTAGAATAATTTAAGTAATTAATTAACTAATTCAACAAGGTACCATTCATCAGAGTTCAGACTCAAATGTAGCAAATTAACATCATATATAATAGCAGTAACAGTAGGGTGTTTTGAAAAAAAAAAGAAAAAAATGCTGTCATGGAGACTAATGCCTTCTTCGGTTAAAGTTTGATTTAGAAATGTCATGTATAGCCTGGTTAAATAATAGTAGCAAGCTCTTAGTACAAATGTCATCATTATTCTGTCTAAATATAGTTAATATCAGTTATGGCAGGTATCACAGCTATGAGTGCTGTTTGATCAATCCTGATATGGTGTGTGTGTGGATGCAGCTATGTCTGGCAGCTAGTACAACTGTCATTATTATTCTGTCTAAACATAGTTAATATCAATTATGGCAGGTATCATAGCTTCGAGTGCTGTTTGATTAAGCCTGACATGGTGTGTGTGGATGCATCTGTGTCTGACAGCTGTTGTATGTTGCCGTTTTCATCTCTGGGAAGCTGTGGGTTGCAGCTTGTGATTGAGGTTTACTGATGCTTGTGTATTATGAAGAGACATTGGTGTTTTAGCCTGGATCCAGGGGAATGAGGTGGATAAAACTGTGATTTGGGATATTTTGGCAGAGAATACTTTTGTTTATACATCTGCTGAGTGAGAGGTGGGAAGGCTGGAAGAATGTGTTATCTCTTGTTGTGGCGGCTTGTTGGGAGTTTTTTTTTTTTATCTGTTTGCTCTCCGTTCTTTTCCTGGCTGCTGCTCACTGAAAGGGAGAGAATTTAGGCTTGAAATTGCAGTGAAGTGAAGCATTGCTTCAGATGCATCGCAAACCTCTGGCATGCAGTACACAGACACACTAACAGAAGCAGATGCTCCCAGGTTGCTATGGTAATGGAAACAGACTGATGATAATGCTTAATGGCTCTCAGGAGCCTCTGAGATGATTCTTGGCAATGAAGTTTTTGGTTTAAAAATATATATAATAAAGGGGCTGTTGTAAACCTCATGTACACATATTGATGGTCTCCCAACATGTTGTTTAGCTCATTAATTGATTCTTGATAAAAATAAATAAATAACAAATGCAATTTTATAGTTAAAATATATTTTGGTCCAAACACATTAAGGACTTACATAAGAGTGGAAGTCTGAGTTATTGTGAAAGACTAAGAGCACTTGGTCTTGTGCAGTACCCTTTCCAGTGGTCTGGGAGGTGAGCTTGCTTGGACGTGTTGGGCATATGGGGATAGCTGATTCTAGGAGTGTTTGGGGTTGCTGGGAAGTTCTAGAAAGTCATCAGATTTCCTTCATGGAAATATCTGTGGGAATGGAAGGTGTGTTGAGTGGTTCACTGGCAGAGTGGCCACTGCATGGAACAGGCCGGTAAAATGGAACAGGACAAATATTGGTTTGAATATTTTAAGAACAGCCTGGAAACACACCACATGAACTACTGAATGGTATTCTGGCAAAACTGGATGGGCATTGTTGCCCGTGCTTGAAGTACTGATATGTGTGTATGCAGGGATGGGAAATATACTTATAACAAATAAGAAACTAGAAGGGTCTCATAATTTAAAGTCTATGGACTGTATAAACATGCTTGGAAGGAGCTAATAATAAGAATAAGCATTACAGCTTGTGGTCTTTCAAACAACTAAGCTTACAGCTTGTGGTCTCTCAAATAACTAAGCAACAGCCAAAAAAAAAAAAAAAAAAAAAAACACACACACAATAATTATATAATGTATGATTTTAGTAAATCTAGACATAAAATATATAATCATCATATAAGGTGAAGCAGTCTGCTGAATTTAGATATTAAAGACAGGATTTAATAACATGGGCTTGTGTATAATAACACTACTGTCTTAACTTGTTATAAATGACATACACTACATTGAACATCAAAGGGTAGCATGATGATTTTCTTATATAAGTAAATATGCATAACAAGTCTTATAATTGCTTTAACTTGAATTGTGGTTTTGTAACACATCTTGACCATACATAATATTAAGATGTTACCAAGGTAAATAATGTTTTATAAATGACATCAAACTGACAAAGTTGTTCAAATGAAACAATAGAAGCCTGAACTTGAAATGTCACAGAATGTAACAGTCATATTCTGAACAAATAGTATTAAATTGACAATAGATACTCAGTTTAATAATATGGGCTTGTGTATAATAACACGACTCTTTTAACTTGTCATAAATGACATACACTATATTGAACATCAAGGGGAAGCATGATGATTTTCTCAAATAAGTAAATGTGCATAACAAGTCATAACATTGCTTTAACTTGAATTGTGGTTTTGTAACCCATCTTAACCATACATAATACTTAAGCTGTTACCAAGGTAACTAATGTTTTATACATGTCATCAAATTGACAAAGTTGTTCAAGGGAAACAATAGAAGGCTGAAATAGGAATGTCACAGAATGTAACAATCACATTCTGAACAAATAGTATTAAATTGACAATAATCACTCAGTTTAACCTTTGCTGATTATACAAAATAGAATGTTGCCATTTAAATCTAAAAACGTTCAGTATATGCCATAAAATGGCAATTTATGAATATGGAATGGGAACTTGTAATTATTAATCACAATAAGTGAATTTGTTATTTTTAACCTATAATTTTACTCATTTTATAATAAGGAATGATAGATATGAAAATCCTTATATACAGGAAATGGGTGGAAGAGGGATGCACTGATAATTAAAATGCACTTTCATCAATATTCGCATAAAACAAACTTGATGCTTTAAGTAAGTTAGCGACAAACAAAGTGATTACTTAAATGCTGGCAAACAATGAAATATAACTTCTGATATATCCAGTAAATTACATTGTATTATAAACATTAGGTATAAATATTATTACCATCTATTTATATTAAGTAATAAATTTTGAAAGATTTCAATAATAAGGGTGAATATGTTAAATAACTGTGTGCTATAATCTTTTATTGAGGTTTTATATATGATACATCCTAATTTACTATGATTGAATTGTTTGTCATCTATCTTTCATGTAAATATTAATTGCTTATACAATAAGTAGACATTTATATTGTATTAGAATTCTGTCTAATCTACAATAGTACTATATCTGTTCAAAATAATATAAATATTGCTTATTCCTATTACAAATATTCTCCATATGATAATTCAATTTATGGAGCTCAGATGTTCTGGATTGTCAAGATATGAGTGATAATCTGATAGACTTAGGTTTATCTATCAGATTAAGAATGATTTTCATTCCATGGCTAGTGCAGATCTTAGTTTTGTTAACATTTATTAATTTAACTTTGTTATTTCACAAAAAAAACATTTTTAGTACGCCTGACTAAAACATTACTTTATTGGTAAACACTCAAAGTATACAACTGATAATTTCCTTTAAAAGCTCAAACATATACTTTATAGTTATCAGAGGAAAATGATTAATAGTCACAATAAAACAAAAAATACATAGTCTAAATAACCTAAGTTAGATTTAACTTTATTATCTTTAAATGCCAATGGTTTAAACAATCCTAGCAAGAGAGCAAATCTACTGAAATATTTAAAACTGAACAAAGCACAAGTTGTCTTCCTTCAAGAAACTCATTTTAAAACAAATGACAATTACAAATGGAATCCTAAGGAATATATGATATTGGTGCAATCCACTTATAAGACAAAGACAAAAGGGGTAACAATTTTATGGTAAACAAATGTGATTAACCCAGAAATCATTTATAAGTATGAAGATAAAGAAGGCCTTATGGCATTAGTAATATTTAAATATAATAAGAGAAATTGGACCCTAGCCAATCTATACTGGTTCTCAGGCATTGGAACAGGAACTGTTAAACAACACTTGGATTTCATTTCCTATAATTATAAAGGCAACTTCATATTAAGAGGAGATTTTAACTGTATATTTGATGTTTCTGAAACTACAAATTAAAGACCACTGTGTACATCTGCTGTATCAAAAGATTTAAACAAGTGGGTAGAATCATTTAATCTTGTAGATACTTTCAAATTTAAAGAAGATAAATATTTGTTGTTTTCCCATCAAGATCACAAATTTGATACCCAAACTACGATAGATAAAATATTTGCTGCCCATGACTTACAGTCTAAAATCATTAATTTCTCAATCACTTCCTGCCCCTTTTCAGACCACAAGTCATTGATACTAAAACTTCAAAATGGGTATAAACTATTAATTTTTAACTCCAGAATTCCAGCATATATAACTAAAATTAAAGAGTTAAAACCCTGGTTTTTATCTGAATTACAGTTCTTCTTAGATATTAATTACACCACAGAGATAAATAAAATAATGATATGGGACTCATTAAAACCTTACATATATGGTAAAACCCTAACTTGGTATAAAAAAAAAATATCAAAGAATGGGATTCTGAATTATTAGATCTATAATCCAAATTTTTGTCAGTAAAATCTGAAAAAAATCAAAATCATTTGGAGATGAAAAAGAAAGTAGAAGTATTACACAATAAATACAACAAACTTCTAAAACATAAAACTAGTTTAGCTTTAGAAAAACTAAAAATTAATACCTTGGCCACTATTCCCAAATATCTACATAATTTATCCACAAGACTCAAAATACAATCAAAAAGCTAATGACATTAAAAGTATCTTCCATGAAAAGAAAGGGAAAAAATGTCTCGGATATACCTGACATTCTTGATGCCTATAGGAATCACTATATGGAACATTTCCAAAAACAAAATATACATATCGATCAATTAAATCTAGATGAAAAATGTTCTGATATAAAAAAATACCAGAAAAATTAAAACTAGATCTGCAAGCATCCACATCCTACAAAGAAATTACAAATACAATAAAAGAGGGTAAAAATAATAAAGCTCTAGGTATAGATGGCATAATTATGGAAATAAATAAACTTTTTCCTTCAAAGATACTATCCATCTTCCATAAAACTCTATTAGAAATTCAATCACAAGCTTCAATACCACCCTCTTGGAGATATTCTTTAATCACACCAATCCGAAAGGAAAACAAATCCCCAAACCTCTGTACCTCATATAGACCTATATCATTATTAAATAATGACTATAAGATATTTATGACAATATTAACTAACAGAATGAAAATGCCACTATCCAAAACAATAAATAATGATCAAACTGGATTTATATATCATAGACACATGCATGACAATATTAAAAGGATAATTTCTTTTATAGATTATGTTAATAAAGAAAATAAAGAAACACTCATAATTGGCTTAGATATAGAGAAAGCCTTTGATTCCCTAAATTGGGACTATTTATTCAAAATCCTAATGCTATTTGAATTTTCTGCATCCTTTGTTCATCTCCTAAAGAATATATATATATATATATATATATATATATATATATATATATATATATATATATACAGATAATTTATCGTATGTCAAGTTATGTCCTTTTACCTCTGAATCTATACATATAACAAAAGGCACTAAACAAGGATGTCCCATGTCACTGATTCTATTTGCTCTGGCTATTGAAATATTGGCAGATTCAATTCATAACAATATAAAAATCGAAGGAATAGTGGTTTATGAACAATACAATTAAAGTAATGCTATTTGCTGATGACATATTACTAACATTATCTAATGCAAAAGAGACATTAGAAGAATTAGATATATCAATTGACAAATTTCACATGACGTCAGGACTACATTTCAATAAATCAAAATCAAAATTTTTATTTTTAAATGAAAAAAAAAGAACTGCAGACCAAGGGGGATCACATCATAGAAAAAGAAGAATCTACCTTAAAATTGAGTTATGCAAGGATAATTATGAATTAGTCTAAAAAAACTACAATAATATCATCAATACAATTAAAATCTCTGTGGAAAAATGGAGCAAAATAATATTAACATTGGAAGATAGACTACAGTTAATAAAAATGGTTTTACTGTCCAAGATCCTATATATAGTCTTGACAATACAACTGTTACCAGAAAGGAATATACTTAAAGAAATACATTCATGCCTAATAAAATTTATTTTTATGGTTTCCCAAAAGAAACAGAATATCTTTAATACATCATATCAGACCAGGAAAACAGGGAGGATTAAACTTTCCTGATATAGAAACATATATAAAAGCATCAATATCTAAAACATTCTCAGATTGGATAAGTCTAAATTACTCTGCAAATTGGAAAGAATTTTTAACTGTAATATCAATAAATTAATTTGATTTACAAAAACAATTTCAAATAACAGATAAAAATTTGCCATGGCACATATGTATTAGTATGCAATATAACATAACTAAACCCACTAAAACTTGTATCATTAATTATTGCATTGACTCATATAGGAAAATGATTAATGCAAATATAGATTGAAAAATCTGGTCTGATCTTTTAACACCTTTTATAGTCACAAAGAACTTTCCGAATAAAATATAAGGAGAAATTATTAATTCCTGGGAACAGAAAGGATTTGTTTGTTGGCTCCAATGTATCAAAGAACTAATAGTTTAGATATGCAAGAAATAAAAACAACATATAAAATTCCACAACGGGACTGGCTGACTTTACAGAGTATTCTATCATATTCACAAGATTTAAGTAGAATAATTAACAATTCTTCATTTAAAGAACTACCTAAATTTATGAAATACATATATGAAATCATATATAATTACTTTGACATGGGAAATAGTATTTCAAAATCTTGCAAAATATTGATAAACTATAAAACAACACCCAAAACCTCATATTGGAAATATATAACAAAAGGACACTCAATGCAGTTAACTGAAGATATTAAAACAACTACCTTATTATCGATAAAATATACATCCTTTACACAATACTGGAAAGTTTTTAATTGGAAATGTTTGCACAGAGCATTCCTAACCCCAGACAGAATCAGTAAAATTTGTACTTCCATAAAAGGAATATGTTGGAGATATGAGCAAGTACACAATGCAGATTGGAACCACATTTTCTTTGATTGTGTTAAAATTAAGCCATTTTGGAACGGTATTAATAACTTTCTACAACTTTATTTAATGAATCATTTTATTTAACTAAAGCTCTTGTATTACTAAATTTGAATGAAGGTCCTCATTTGAATCGGTCAAACATGTATCTAGTATGGACTATACTTGCAATTTCACGGAAGTGTATAACAAGAAGATGGAATACAAACACAATACCAACTTTGGAAGACTTTTACAGCCTACTGAAGACCACAGCATTATTGGAAATTAAAATTAAAGAAGTAAGAATTTATCCAAAGCCATTTTTCAACAACCCTTGGGGAAAAGTCTTGTCATTGATTGACACTATACAATAAGTGATCAGACACTCTGATAATGGATTGGACATACTTATAAAGTAACTGTATACATTAAGATCTGTTATAGTGCCAGGCTAATGTAAATAGTGTACATAGTTATTTAAGATGTTATGTATAAATACTATGGAATTCATTCAACTGTATTTGAAAAATAAAATACATTTTTGAGGGAAGCTTATTCTTAATCCCAAAAAAACAAACTAATTATTTTCAGTCTCGGTAGCTCTCACCCCCTAAACACTGATTTTACCATAAACTCCAAAGATAATATTCAAATCACTCCAACCACACACACCAAACTACTAGGTGTAGAAATTGACAATCATTTGAAATTCGACATCCACATGGCACAAACCATCAAGAAAGTAAACAAAAAAACTTGGACTCCTCTATAGGAACAAAAAGGTTATCACTAAAACTACCAAAGCGACTATTGCAATTACCCATCTCTTATCCATCCTCATCTATGCTTCCCCTATCTTAACTAATCTTCGCCACACAAAACTAAAGAAAATGGAATCTTGTTACAACAAGATTGCCAAGTTTGCTACTGAAGCCTCTTATAGGTTCCATCACTGGCTATTCCTTAAGCAGCTCAACTGGCTTGAGCTACTTCAACTACTGCTACTCAATCAACCCTCAATAGCACACAAGCTCTACTACCTTCCTGATAAAACTCCAGCACTCCAGCATCTAATTCAGCCCCACACTACCACTAGAGCCTTAAGATCTAGTAACCAGAACCTCATAACTGTCATCAAATATAAAATGATGCTGGTAAATCTGTCTTTGCCTGCACTATAGCTAGAATCTGGAATTCACTATCAAGTCACATAACCTCTACGTCCTCTACTATCCAATTTAAAAAATTTCTAAAAACCCACTATCTAAAAAATTGGTTTTGCTCATGCTTCACCCCAGGCAATACCAATGCACTGTTGTAAGAATACTGCTAAGAGTCACC
>NC_056737.1:1513172339-1513187339 GCF_019279795.1 Protopterus annectens
ACACACACACACACACACGTTACGTACATACAGATAGATATATGTGTGTGGTCTGTATTTGCATATATGGGAGTGAATTTTTTTTGATGTCCTGACTGCCTTATATTTCTGTTTTTACCTTATGATCCTCAACAACCCCATTTTTCCCATTTTCTACATGTAGTTGGGGTGTCATGTCAACTGTCACCATCTCTCTATTCAGTGCCACTCTCCTAACTTCTGTGAGACTCATGCCCAACCTTTTCATGTCTTCTCTTACACAATCCATCCACCTCTTTGCTGGACACTCTTGTTTCCTATTGCCTTCTTCCTGTCTGTACCAAATCTTCAACAGATTGTCTTCTGCTTTTCTACACATGTGCCTAAACCATCATAATCTGTTCTTTTTGACCTTTTCTGCAATTGGAACCTCTTTGACTTCTACTCCTATGTCCTCATTTCTTTATTAGTCTAACAGTGTGCATCCTGCCACCTGTCTCCAGCACTGCATGTCCATCAACTCTAGCTTCCTCAACTCCTCTGCCTTTACTGCCTAGGTTTCTGTACCATACAGTAGTACTGGTTGCACTGCTGTTTTGTACATCTTACTTTTCAGCTTATTTGGCATTCTTATGTCATATAGTTTTATACAACTGACAGTCTGTACCAGTTAGCTGCAGCCCCTCTGATTCTAGCTTTGGCCTCCTGATTCAGACTTCATTTCTCATCAACCACCTCTCACAGATACTTGAAGCTGTTAACCTGTTCGACTATTTTCTCTTCTATCTCAGTTCTCAGCTTCTTCTGATTCCCCCATTTGCTGCCATTACAGCTGTCTTATATGTACTCAAATTCATTCCACATGCCCTCAGTTTTACATTCCATTCCCCTGTTCTTTCTGAAGTTCTTGCTCAGAGTCTGCCTTTAATGCCACATTGTCTGCATACAGCAACTTTGTTTTTCTGTCCCCTCCAACTTGTTTGCTACTGTAATCCATCACCACTATGGACAGCAGTGGGCTCAGAGCTGAACCCTGATGCACTCCCCTCACACTGGAAATCCCTCTGTGAGACTGAACACTGTTCATACTTGAGTTATTGGGTCCTTGTACATAGCCTGCATTCATTCTACCAATGTTTCTGGGACTTCAAACCATTGCAGGACTTCCTAAATCAGCTTTCTTGGGACCTTATCACATGCTTTATCCAAGTCTAGGAATGCCTAGTTGGATTCTTTCCTCACCTCTATCTTCTGTCTCACTGCAAACATCTGGTCAGTCACACTGCATCCTGATCTGACTCTGAACTGCTCATCTCCCATATTACTTTCTACTACTCTGTGTAGTCATTTATCAATCACCCTCTCAAGAACTTTCATGCAATGTAACAGGAGTTTGATACCGATTTACTGCCTACAGTTGTGAATGTCCCTTTTGTTCTTGAACACTGACATTAGTATGCTTATTCTCAAGTGGTCTGGAATACACCTTTATCTCCACACTGCTATGAGGGCCCTTAGGAGCTATTTCTCCCCTATCTCACCCAACACCTTTATCATATCTGCTGTAACTTCATCTAAGCCTGCTGCTTTCACTGACTTCATTTTCTTTAGTGCTGTTCTTACTTCTTCTATGGTGAGCTCCTCCTCTTCTCTCATCATAGACTGTGTCTAGGGCAGTGTGACATCTCCACTCTATGCCAGTAATCAAGGAGCCTGAATCTTCACCACTGGCACTAGAGAGGGACTTTCATTTGGAACAAAAATGGGTATACCCAGTGTTTCCAGATGCAGCTGTCTACATCAAGCACAATTTCCTTTAAGAGCACACAGAGAAAACACTCATTCTGGGGTCTAGATTTCTCTGTCTCCCTCCAGGTCCCCAGTAAGACACCCCACTGCCACAGTTATAGAGTAGAGACCTCAGCGTAGTGTCCAAGCCAAGTTCTCCAGCACCCTCTCTGTGAAGCCTGTGCTTCATGTTCCTGTGTCAAACACTCTTTGAGATTTGATTTTCACACACACACACACACACACACACACACACACACACACACACACACACACACACACACACCTGGGAAAGACTGGCACAGATTTACTAGCTAACCTCCTTTCTGTCTGGAAGATAAGGTAGTTACACTACCACCAGGCACTCCAGAGCCAGCTTCTCTAAGGCTCTTGCAAGGGCACCCAATTATACTGAGTGCAATTAATATTAATACAAATGGGAGCCTGACCAAAAGCAAGTCTTTCAGGAGCGATCAAAGGTGTCACCAAATGTATATAAGTACTCTCAGAGATTAAAATATTCTCTAAAAGACCAGCCAAAATGAAAAGTTTAAATATATGTTATATTTAATAATAAATAAGAAAAGAATATGAAAATACTAAATATCTATTTACAATAAACATTAGAGTTTCAGACACAGGAAATATTAAAATAACACAGATGAATAGATTCACACAGATACAGAAAAACAGTACTTACCTAGTCTCACTATGTTTTTGACTGATCTAAAGAATTACTATTCCCTGGTCACTTACTAGAGCAAGGTAAGATGAAGTAGGCAAGGGGTCCTTCTCTGTCAGGTTCCAAGAACAGACTGCAGTGAAACTTCAATCTTACCTAATATTAAAATATTTTTAGTGATGGATTACAGAATGACATCACATACATCTGGGCATTTGACTTTTGGTATCAATGCTAATTCCCCCCCCCCCCCCACACACACACACACACAGTCTTGCTAAGATCTGCTACAGCTCCTGGAAATAAAAAGACAACAATTTCAAACCTCCCCCCTCCAGAGTAGCAATTTGTTCACCGCAAAGACACTGCAGTAAGCTTCCTAGTACAGACTTTTTATCTTTGGCTGCATTTAGAACTATAAAATACAATCTCTATGGCCTAAGCCAGGTAATTTCATTTCAAACTACTTTCAAAGTTAGGTGGATTAAAATTAACATCTTCTCTTCCAGTATCCTCTGTTAAAACATATGCATTTAAACAGTTACATTAATGCATGTATGTATATTTCTTTTTCTGTCCAGGGGGCCACACTGTTGGTACATTTTTAACACAGCAGCTTTGCAAACACATTTGTCAACATGCACATCTGTATAAATCAGTTTGATATACAAATGACATATAATTATTTACAAAATTCCAACTAGCTGTGCTGGCATATGTTATACATCCACACTCTACTTCTCCTGGCATAGCTGTCAGTACCTCACATTGTCACAGGCAGTACAGCTTCTGTGGGGGTTTATTCATTCAGAAACTGTTGGAAGTACTCCTTCTATCTGCCTTTGATGTCCTGTGGACTGATGAGCATGTTGTTGCTGGCATCTTTGTGAAGGGCATCTGACTGTCTTCAACCTGATATAGTTTCTTTGTGTCATCTACTGAGTCACTTTCAGTAAGTTGGTAAAGTGTATCTGATGCCTTGTTCTTTGCTATTGCAACCCCTTTCTTAATCTCTTTGTTAGCCAACCAGTATTCCTTCCTAACCTGGTCTGTCTTTTCTAGATCCCACTTTTTCTTGTACTCCTTCTTTCTTTAGATGACTTCTTGGATTTCTACATTCCAGCACCAGCTTTCCTTATGTGCCTTATTTCCATACCTAGCTCAGCCACATATCTGTTCAGTAGTCTTCACACATGCTGTTTTGAGGCGCTGCCATTCTTCTTCAAGTCCACCTATTTCTTGTTCTTCTTGCAGTGCTAGAACCCTAAGTAATTCCTTGAAATGTTGTGCTTTCTCACCATTCAACTTCCAGATCTTCAACCTGCTCCCTCTTGACATTAGAGCCTTCTCTGACCACTGCTTACAACTGATTGTGGCAACTGGTGGATTATGCTGTGTGCCATCTGTTTCACTGGGAATAAATTTGCAATTGCTGATTGTACCCCAGTGCCCTTTCCTTACTAGGAGGAAGTCTACCTGAATTGCATGTGCCCACTCTTGTATATGATCTTGTGACTGTATCTCTTTCTGAACCATGTTGGCTGCTATCAAACCATCTGACAGACAGAAGTTTAGAATGGTGTTTCCTTCTTTATTCTTGTTGTCCCACCCATGTGGACCAAGGCAGTCCTCATATCCTGTTCTGTCTGTCCCAATATGTGCATTCAAGCTACCCATTTTCAACACCAATTCATGTTGTCCTGCTTTATCTAGTAGCTCCCATAACTGCTGTCTGAATGCATCCTTTTCCTCATAATCCAACCCTGCTGTGGGACATAGGGTATTATTTATAATCTCAGCCTATCATTAGGCTGGAGTCTGCCATGAGTCTATCATTAATTCTGATGACATTTGTCACTGCCTTTGAAGCCTCTCCCTTACCAGAATCCCCACACCATTTCTAGCCTGCCCCTTTCCTAAGTAGTACACTCTATTTCCCAAGCTAAGTGGTTTTGCTGCACTGCCCTTCCATTTTATCTCCGGGATACATAGGATGTATAGGGTCCTCTTTACCATCATGCCATCCACTTCCAAACTCCACCCTGTCAGGGAACCTACATTAAGAGTAACAATTCTTAGTTCGTGTTTGTCAGGTTGATTGGTTTTCAGGATCAGATTTTGCTCAGCATCAACAGAGCTATCCCAGGTAACCCAGTCTGGGCAACTGGACACCAGTCAGTGAGTAGCTTATTAACCCAGGGCTGCTGGGCTTTATGGTGGACAAACATTGTCCAATAAGGGCAGATAAGCACTGGCCAAAAGGGGCAACTACATGCCTCCCATCATTAGCTACATCATATTTGCTAACCACTGCCATCATCAGAACTTAATACCTTACAGTTATCAGTATTACTCTACCTTTTTATATCTTTATTTTAGTGCTCTGAATACAGCATTTTGTAATCTTGCTGAAAAACAGGATGAACTATGACAAAAGCCAACAAGTCCAGTTACTGGAAATAGTGTTGTAACAAATTCCACTCGGTTCTTCACTAACAGAAACTTTAATTAAGCGCTTTCATCTCAGTCAATCCCAAGACTTCTTCAGAATAATTAAACTTCAAGAAGTCACCACATAGGTTGACACAGACTTTGCTCATTATTTAAGTCACCTTCCCTCTTTTTTGAATTTTACTAGTAAAAGTTCCAATACTAGCATTGATTTTTTGGATGTTAGGATAAGTAAATATGTTAATAAGGGGAAGTTTTGTTCAACTATTTTTAGAAAGGAGACATTCTCTAACAGTTATTTAGATTATAATAGCCAGCATCTCTATAACACCAGGAAAAACCTCCTGAAGGGACAATTAGTGAGAGCAACGAGAATGTGTTCAGATTGGGATTTTTTTAGAAGAGAAATGTTATTTATTATAAAATAATTTTTATAGAGAGGGTATCCCAGAGATCTTATTTTCAATGTGAGTCATGAAGTTGCACAAGCCTGGGGCTTGAAGTTTAAACCCCTTATAGGTATTGGAAAAACAAATGTAGTTTTCAAAACCAATTTACAAGCACAGAAATGTAATAGAAGCATGGTTGTACCATTTGGTGAAGGTTCAAAAGAGGTGAAAGAAATAATGAAAAAATACTAGGTGCTTTTTAAGAGTAACAGTGACTACACACAAATTTTGGGGGAGGAACCCAAGTTTGCTCACAAGATGGGGAAGAACTTGACATACATGTCTGAACATAATACATTAGTAGTTAACATCTCTGAAAAAGGTACCACAAGGTGTAGGTGTTGCTCCTTTTGTAAATACATTCTGGAAGAAAATTGTGTTAGTTTACCCAATAGGAGGAAACTAGTAGTGTTTAAACCAGGAAATTGTGCAACAAAAGGATTGGTGTACCTTGCAGTGTGTGATTTTTGTGAATATTTCTAGGTTGGTAAAATTGAAAGCCAGTTGAGAAAACATATGTATGAACACGTTTATGCTATTTCCCAATAAAATGACAATAATGCCCTGCATAGTTATTCTATTAAATGTGTTGTTTTTAGAAGGTTTATATTTGGCATACTAGAAGTTGTACAAAAATCTTTAAGAGGTGGTTGGTGGGAACTTAATGTTGAATTATGTGAACTAAAATGACAATTTTTATTGAATTCTATGTGTGAACCGGGTTTGAATGAAACTCTTTCCTAAGCACCTGTTTTAAAACTAAGAGCATTGACTAGATAATGTGGCATTTTTAGCTGCTCGTCTTTTTAAAAAAATGTCTGATTTATTTAATTAATTGTTTAATTATGTTATTAAGTGTAGTATTTATGTGATGACGTCTTGAAATTTAATTATTCTGAAGAAGTCTTGGGATTGAGCGAGACAAAAGCGCTTAATTAAAGTTTCTGTTGGTGAAGAACCGAGTGAAATTAGTTTCAACTCTATTTCCAGTAACTGGACTTGTTTGACTTTTGTCACAGTTCATCCTGTTTTTCAGCAAGAGTTTTATTGTCAGGATTGAATTCCTTCTCCTTTTTCTACAAGTATTTTGTAATCTGATTTCTTTGCTGTAAAACCCAATGACAGTATCCCCGTCACCTCTCTAGCTTCTTTTACTCAGTGCTTATCCTTCTTGCACTTCTTTTTTTACCCCAATTATGATAATCCTTCTTGACATACATTACTGACATTCTTTTCTTTTCCTTTGCATTTGTTTTGCTATGTCCTGTCACTCAAACGTGGTGCACATTTCTTTTCCTGGAGTCATCTGCATTGCCTACTGTACTCTTTAGCCTCCTGTTTTCAATAAATTTGTATCAAGCTGATTATATCTGACTACATATTCATCTTTTACAAAGCTGGCCACTATGCATTTTTGTATTCTGTGCAGCAGACTTCCTAAACTTTTAACAAAATATTGAGATCCTATCAAATGCTTAAATCTTATCTAATAGTTGGGGTATGTACTAAAATCAGTTAACATAATGTGAGTATAAGACATCAGTCAACTGACATATGGCTTTAAAAATATAATCCACTGTCTCAAAGCATTTTATAATTCTTTCAGCATTATTTTCTTTAACATTTTTCATCCCTCGTAACAGGTTGCTTCAGTGTAGCTGAAGGCCTCTAGCTGGCATGTTATCATTTTTGTGAAGTGAGATGTTTCTTTCCTACCTGAAGAAACTGGTTTTCTAATGAAATATTATACAGGTTTGGCAGAGGGGATAACAATCATGCTTATTTACAAAACAAAGCATGTAAGTTGTTATTGATGCCATTAGAGATTTTTTTAAGAAATAGGGGAGTACTTACAGTTCCCTGTTACATTTACTTGAATGAATCAGTTATAAATGTTAACCAGAATATAATTATATTTTAACATGGTTACGTCTCAAGACTGCCATTCAGTAATTCTTGATATATCAGGTGGTGCTGGTAGGAATGTTCAGCTTTTCGAGAAATATTTGTTTTA
This sequence comes from Protopterus annectens, assembly GCF_019279795.1. Taxonomy (NCBI): domain Eukaryota; kingdom Metazoa; phylum Chordata; order Ceratodontiformes; family Protopteridae; genus Protopterus; species Protopterus annectens. The sequence continues at coordinate 1,513,179,703 of NC_056737.1, forward strand.
ATAAGCTCTTTTCATATTTAATTAAGACTCGCTTGCAGATTGGGGATGGATCTCATTAACTATAGACTGAATCAGCAGTTAGATCTAAACATTTGGAATTACTAAGAAGTACATGCTGTCTTGCTTTATTATAGACTTACACTAGGCTGGTAATTATTAAAGATTTTTAACTCCAGGAGGCTTGCAGCCAATTATGTTCCTGTCATTATGCCAGAAAGTAATACAGTTAAGTTGTGAAGCTGTCTAGGTGATGCATTAGTATTTATTTCTTTTTAAAGTCTGTTTATCCCTTCTAAAATTTTAAGCTATCTGCTTTGCATCATGTGAAGATAAATAAGACAAGAACCAGTAAAATGAATGAAAAATTGCAATCACATACTGCCATTCAAAGGCAAAGTAACAAAATGTTTCTAGGACATGACAAAGCAGAGAGCAGCACTTTCTCTGTGACATACCTAATGGTAGTATTTACAGATAAACAGACAAGTAGGATCTCTAATGTAGTGCTGACAGATTCGTTATTGGTTATATGTTAAGTGAGTGCAACTAAAGATAACAGTTTCCATTATCAAGTGCACCAGACTAACTGTTTTTGTAGAATGCCTGAAAGCATGCAAGAGATTGCTGATATCAAACATAGGTTATAAATAGCAGCATATTAACTTTAGCCATTAAGCTCTGCTGTTAGTCAGTCATTACATTCACATTAAAAAAAAATATATATATATATATATATAGGGAGAGAGAGAGAGAGTGTGTGTGTGTGTGTGTGTGTGTGTGTGTGTGTGTGTGTGTGTGTGTGTGTGTGTGTGTGTGTGTGTCTGTATGTGTATATATATATATATATATAATGTATATATATTCCCCGACACTGATGTACAGAAATATCAGTGCACATTAAATTTAACTTTGCATGTTAACACAATAATATATATATATATATATATATATATATATATATATATATATATATATATATATATATATATGTGTGTTTGGGGCAGCCTCAGGTTTGGGTTTAAGCTTAGCTACATGCAGCTGTCTTATCTGCACACATATTGCCCATATTTTCACATATTGCATCAGATTTTTATAATGAGATTTAAAGCTTGTTTTTTTATTTCATTTGTAGAACTATAAGTAAATAATGTTTTATACAATGCTAAGTAGTTAGTTCTTCCCCAGATTAGTTTGCTGTCTATTGTGAATGCACAAAATTCCTGTAAAATGATCATGCATAAATATTCTTCTCATTGTGACAGCCCCTCTTTCCCCCAGGCCAGTAATCAAAGAGCCCCAATCCTCACCACTGACATCTGTGAAAGGCAGTCACTAAGAACAGGAATGGATTTACACAGTATTTCAAATGAAGCTCTCTGCATTCAATACAATTTCCCCAAGAGCACACAGGGAACATGCACTACTGGGACTAGACTCTCTGTCTCTCTATATCCCAAACAAGATCTACCTTGGAGCACTTTGTCCCAGTTCCAGGTATCCAGCACACACACTTGAATATCTGATTTTTCACACACATACATACACACACACACACACACACACACACACACACACACACACACACACACACACACACACCTGGGAAAGTATGACACAGATTCACCAGTCATGTATCCCCTCTCCAGATTACAGGGTAACTGTCATCAACCAAATACCCTAAGGCTCTTACAAGGGGTATCCAATTATACTGTGTCAAATTAATACTGAAGTAAATGGTAGAGTGTAACCAAAGCAGTGAGGCTTTTCGGAGTGGCCACAGTGACACTGAAATAAGCACAGGTACTCTCCAGGTATTAAAAATATTCACTAAAAGACTACCCACAATGAAAAGGTATAAAAATATTTAATAATTGGTAATAAAAATAGAAAATAGGAAAATACCTAATATTTAGTTACAGTAAACATCAGAGTTTTCAGTCACAAGAAATATAAAATAACACAGTTGGATAGAATCTCAGATGCAGAAAAAGAAATAATAGTAACTAATCTCATGGTACTTTTCCTAACTAAACCAAAGAGAAACTGTCCCTAGTTAACTCACTTATTATCACAAGGCAAGATGTACTGCTGAAATGCTCACTTCCACAAGGCCAGATGAGATACTACACACACTGAGCTGTACAACTAACAACTACTGAAGAACTGCTCTCAAATGAACTGTGATAACTGACATAGATCTTTTATATCAGGTTCCAAAAATAAAAATAAACAAAAAAAAAAACAAACAACTGCTGCCACAGTTCCGTGCTTCAGCTTGTTATAGAATGACATCACATCTAGTCACCTGACTCTGGCACAACACGCATTCAGAACTCTGTTAAGATTCTGTTGCAGCATTTTTAATATAAGCAACTTTTACAGATACATTTTAATACAAGCATCTGTACAAACCAATGTGCCAATCAAATGACACAAAACTATTTACAAAACTTCAGCTAGCCATGCTGGCATATGCCACACATGGACTGTCTTACCTCTCCTGGTACAGCTGGCAATACCTCACAATGTCACATTCATATTATTGTTTTATGCTTTTAAAAAGCCCCTTTTACATCTTGTTACTGAATGTTATTATAATCAGTGTCACCATTACTTGAAAACAGATAAATACTTGACTTTCACTCAAGAATTTAATTGTCTTGTGTTTTCCATTTCTTTCATAACTTCAAAGTAAAGCAACATTTTCAAGGCACAGACTTCATATTTTTGCAATGTGGTTAATTGTGCTTTGAGAAGATAAAATAAGCCACTATCTATCTGTCTATCTATCTATCTATCTATCTATCTATCTATCTATCTATCTATCTATATCTATCTGTCTATGTATTTCTCTTTCTCTTTCTGTTTGTCTGTATATCTATCTATCTGTCTTGCAATATAGTGCCCCTAGGAACTGCTATGGGTTATGAGAAGCTATGTGTTTGGCAACTGAAAAGGAAGATACACACCTGTCCTGTGTGGAGGAGACCACAGATCTCTGTCTTATAAAAGAGAGGGTCAGAGAGAGAGAGAGAGAGAGATAGAGAGAGATGGGTTTCTCTTGGCAAGAGAGGAAGTACTGTGAAGAGATAGACAGGCAGTGGTTTGTAGATCATGAGAATGAGTATTGGACATGCTGATTTTTCTGCTAGAAAGAATGAACTACTGGAAAAACACACAAACTGGGGTCTGCAAGGAGTAAAATCAAGTAAATCAAGTATAAAAGACTTCCCTCAGACGTTTTCTGACCAGAAAAGGAACTACAAAATGCAAAAACTTATTTTCATTTGAGAGGCATTTTGAGTTAACATTATTTAATACAAAATGTATATTGATTTTTCATTTTCAAATGGGTAAATTCAATGCAAGTAAAGCACAATTACTGTCCAGTAGTTGTTAATATTACAATATGTATCTGTGTGTATTATATTATATTATATTATATTTAGTAGTGAAGTACTAGCTGGTCCATTTAAATGTGCTGGCATAGAAGAGCCAGATAAGATAGGACTGGATGTTCCCCTTAAGGAAATTGACCTAGAAACACACATGCATGCACACTAGAGGTAGTGAGGGTAGATGACATAAGAGTGTTAAAAGCTCTGCCCCACTAGTGCACTTCAGATTAATGATCTTTGTGTTTGAAAATTGTTCTGGGAGGATTCTAGTTGGACTTACATAGTCCAGAAGAAAGAAATAATCTATTGGTATCCCTTTGAGGGACGGTACCAGACTCTTGAGAGGAAAAGCCAGCTGGAGTTATTAGTCCCTGGGTAAAAGGTGAAGCTGAATTGTTGTTTCAAATTGTTGGAATTATGAAAAGACTGCTATGCTGTGTAAACATCACTGTAAGTACAGTTTTACAATTGTCAGTTACACTATGGAATTCTGTTTAAAAAGGAGCACTGTATTTAAGTGTAAAAATTGCTGTATTGGTAAAAATTCTGGCTAAAAGGTAACCTTTCCCATGTTGTACTGCAGACTTGATTGTTTGATAAGAACTACAAAACGTTTCTGAATTTCATCTAATTGTTAGAAAATATGATTATGAAGCCAGAAATCTGTCTCCACTGATTGCTTGCTTTTCATAAATCACCACACATTCTACACTGGAGTAGAATGTGGGCAAAATGCATTTTTTATAATGTGGACATTCCCAAAAACTGCCTATGTTTCTTTATTATATTCCCCACTATAAGCAAATTATCAGAATTTCAGAAGATGCATGTGCTATGTAAAAGAGCTTATTAATTGCTCTTCCTCAGTGAGAAAGACCAGTTCTTGTGCATAATTACTGTGGATATTAAATACTGTTAGAAAAAAGTGGAAAAACATTTTTTAGGCATTAATGAAATCTACTGCTGGTCTTCAGGAAAGATGTGTCTTTTTTGCATTCAAGAAAGAGCGAATACTTGCTCATTTAGAGGAGATCTGCTGCCACAGATCAATACCTGCTAAACCTCTTTCAGGGGATTTCCACCCTGGTTATCCAGTAGACCACTTTCCAGGTAGTCCAAAGTTTCAATACAATGCTGAAGAATTTTGGATCAGAAGAAGGTGTTGAGGCTTATCTACTTTATTTTGAAAGGTGTGTAGCTAGGATGAGCTGCCTAAACAGAATATTTTGGCAGAATTCTGTTATCCTCCATAACTGGAAAGGCTCCAAAGCCTACATAGACCTGGAAGACTTGTATTTTATTTTTGCTAATCATGCACATCAAATATATTTTGCCAAATACTGAAACGTAAACTGAAGTAGAATCCCGTAAGTTTCATGAATTAATATTTTGTGTGGACAAGCCACTGAGTGCTCAAATGTCAAAAACTGTTAATCCTAGTCAACAGTCTGTTAAACAAAGTATGCTAGAGAGTATATGAACAGAGTGTAGCAACACTGAACAGTTAATTGCTAGAAGTGCAGAATCTGCTTTCTGCCACTGTGCTAGCATTGGGCTTACAAAATGGGTCTATATTATAATCTCGAAGGTTTAAAACTTCAAATCACTAAAGATCGAACTTTAGTGATCGAAGTCTTAAACCATCGAAACCAAAAAAATGCTACATAAAAAAAAACTAAATAGTGTGTAGGCAGGGGGCAAGCCCCCCCTGCACCCCCCACATGGCCGTGCCCCCCCACCCCCTAGTTAAATATACCAACTCCGAGAACACACTACATTGAAGTAAACGGAAATCTCCCCCTGCGGAGATTTTCCATTTAAACATTCGATGTAGTGTGCTTTTGGTATTCTCGTGTCAACAATATCGTATTCGATATTTTCAGACTTCAAGATTTTAATATAGACTCTTACAAAATACATTACTGTAGTAGAAGGACTGAATTATTTTTATGACACTGTTGAAATCACAGGATAATTGCAAACATAAAGCAAATAAGTAGAAAACTGAAGTGATGTGTGAACTGGGAGACAAGAGAGAATACCTTATAACACAAGTAGAAATGTAGACCCTCTTGGGCATGATTTTACATCCCATATCCATGAAGCCCAGTTTGTAACAGGATGTCATAAACAGACATGATTTTCCCTAGTGCAAAGAACAGTGGAAGTTCTGGGGGTAGGTACTGCTAGAAGAACATAGTCCCAACAAAGAGAAAAATATAGGACAAAAAGATAAAATAGAAGTCAAGATCTGACTGTGGGTAGAATGGTTAGATGAAAAGACTCCTGCTAAAATACTGAAGGAAGTCAGCATATGGGCTGACAAAGGATACAATTTTTAGTAAAAGATTCTAGTAACTAAAGTGATAGAATATGTCAATATAAAGGTTGACAGTTGGAAACCTATAATTAAGTATACACTATGAGAATTAGGAAATGGAACTGAGGAAGGGACAGTTTCGTCTTATGCTAAAAGAAAAGAAGAAAGGGAACCAGAACAGACTCTTAAGTTTCACTCTGCTATTCCCAAATAGCCACCTAGTCATAAACAGAAAACAGTTTGCAAGGGAAATATGTGTAAAACCACCAATAAAGAAGAGAAAGGCAAACATTCAGTATCCCTGCTCAAAGAAAATTATTGTAATTAGCTACATTTTATAGGAGATAACATTGATCAAGAGAAAAAAGTGTGTACCTGAACCTGGAGGAGAGCAGGCTACTTCCTTCACTGCACATCAGAATACTGTGCAAAACACTGATGTAGCTGACCTCTAGATAAACCATGCTGATGTTACGAAAGCTAAGGGAGGAGGATGAAACATTAAATGTGGCTGGAGAAAACAGAGAGAAAGTACACTAGGAACCAAAAGGACAAAAGAGAGTCAATACATACCCCTAATTCAAGTTATGAAATTGCCTACTATATAGAGTAGCCAAAGAGATGTAGCAGACACTGAGCCGGGTATTAATTCCAAACCTTGTAGAACACTTGCAATGAAATTTTCAAACAGCCACATTTTGAATGGTTATTTAGGTATTATTACAATAAAGTTCAGAGTCTTGGTTAAGTTTTTCTTTTGGTCTGGTATTACGAAGGACATAGAACACTTTTGTTCTGCCTATCCTGAGTTATAAAGGATAGTACCTAACCTAGGATTTAGGAATCCTTTCTTACCTTGTCTAATTTTGGTGGTCCTTTTTGAAGGCATAGCAGTGGGACTTATGAAGCAAGTAGTAGCCCTCGGTATGTCTTGGTAATTATTGATTATGGAACAACATTTCCTGACACAGTAGCCTGTAAACAGACAATGCAAAGTCTACAGGGGAAAGAACTAGCAATGTTGTTTTCTAGGGTAGGAATTCCCCTAGAAATTCTTACTGACCAAGGCACCTCTTTTGTATCCAGAGTAATACATGTGCTTTGCCAGTGCTTTAACGTGAAACTGCTAAGGACATATAGGTGAATACTAGGCTAACTGTCCTTAAGGGCCATTTAAAGCCTAGCCAATAATCTGAGGTCAAGTTCAAATCCTGTACTCTTTGTCTATGAAGTGAAAACTTTAACCATTATGCCAAACCCACCCACCTATACGTATATCACCCTCAAAACAGATGGTCTAGATGAATATTTTAACAAACCTTTTATAAAACACAATTGAGATAGATGGGAAAATTGTGATTAGCTGCTGCGTTATCTTCTCTTTAACATAAGAGAAGTAACCAGAGCCACAGTTAGATTCACACCATTTGATCTGTTGTATGGCAGGCATCCCTGTGTCTTGCAGGATAAAGTAAAATACATAAAGCATCCCCTTTAAAAAGGCAATAAAACATTTTTCAGATCTGCAAGACAGGTAAAAAGTTGTGATGCTTCTAATGAGAGAACATGTGGAGAGGGCAAAGCAGGTACAACAGAGAATGTCTAACAGAAATGTTTGTTTGTGAGAGTTTAAATCAGGAGATAAGGTACGTTCCATAACCCACTTCTGAAAACACGTTCCTTACAAAGTGGCAAGAGTCTTTTAAAGTAGCAGAGAAATAATGTGAAGTGAATTATAAGGTAACACAGCTGGGAAAAAAGAAATAATAACAGCTGTAAATCATAAAAATTCTGAAACCATAAGCATGTTTGCAGAAGTTAACATTACCAGAGTGTGCTCTGAAATCACATTAGGGAAGAATCTGTCTATTTTCAGAAAATGAAAATAAAAAAAAAATGTACTCAGAATCAAGGATGCA